>NW_026652293.1:79030513-79118927 GCF_009828535.3 Hylobates moloch
GATAAGTCCCCAATAGTATCCAAATGTACTGTATTAGACAAAATGTATTAGTCCTATTCTGTTTTTTGAGACTACATAAATATGCTGTATAAATAGTCAAACAGAACTAAAAGCACAATGATGACTGATCACTCTAAAATCACATCACTGAAAGAAAACTGATAATTTTCTTTTTCCTTTAGTGGCAAGTGTGAGAAAAAAACATAAGCAAGCAAGCAAACAGGGTCTTCAGACTAAGCTGTTATACTGAGATTAGGCCACCGTTAGCATTTAATTCGTTTTTTTTTTTTTTTTTTAAGCCCCAAACCTTAAAGACAGGCATCTAATTCTAAAGTGAAACTTCTGAATTGAGTCAAAAAATTGTTTTGTGAAACTTTAGCTACTTTATTAGAATTTCACAACTAGCCTTGAGATAAACTAAATGGAGGACTATAACACTGTCACTTTGGTTCTTATATACAAAGGTTAAAAAAATGAACAAAAATAAAGGCATAACTCCTGGGTAAAAATCAATAAGTACCTATCGGTGAATTCAACCATGTAATAAGAGTAGTAATATCACAATTTTTTTTTTTTTTTTTTGAGACGGAGTCTCACTCTGTCGTCAGGCTAGAATGAAGTGGCATGATCTTGGCTTACTGCAACCTCTGTCTGCCAGGTTCAAGTGATTCTCCTGCTTCAGCCTCCTGAGTAGCTGGGACTACAGGCATGCACCACCACATCTGGCTAATTTTTGTATTTTTAATAGAGACGGGGTTTCACCATGTTGGCCAGGATGGTCTTGATCTCTTGACCTCGAATATCACAAATTTCTAATCGATTAATATGTCATAAAATTTTGTTTCTAATTAATTGAATTAGATAAATATTAAAATGATTTTATTTTCCAAACTTGGAATGTACCTTCATTTCAAAAGAGATAAGAAGAGAACTCAGATTCTGTTTTTAAGCCTATTACTATGCTAGCATCCGTTGTATAACAGCTGATAAAACTCTCCCAAAATACTTTCGATTCATTAAAAGTAGTAAGGTATGTTTAAAGAACGTTTCTAGATATTTTAAAGTTAAAAAGTTAAATACAGACTACCAAATAGTCCTAAAAAATAAAATAAAAATATGTCACGTAGGGAGAAAAAGGAAAAGGTATTATTTTATTCTTACCCTACGCTTTGGGTTTTCCAGCCGCCCTTTTCGGGTGTATACATCAAATGATGACCAAGGCTCCTGGGGAAGAAAAACAAAGCAAAACAACATCTTCTATTTCTCTTTGGTCAAAGTGCCCCAAATTATTACTTCCTTAAAAGATACCTTGCCTAAATAAGAGAATGGTCAGTCTAACTGGATTTAAGAAAAACATGTTATAGCTAAATAATACACATCTCTCTCCTTAATTTTTTTAAAGAGGAGGAGGATCAAAAGTCTACCCAAATACTAGTACCTCTTTTCCTTATTAAACATGACTTGCCCTTTATGCAATTATGCAAATAAGTATTTGTTATAATTTTTCCCACTCAATATTTCCATATCACAGTCAGAATCAGCAGTTTAAGGGATATTAGATGAATGCTGAGGATTTCTTTTTGCCCTACTTTAGTGGAAAAGCCTGTTAATCAAACTATTTGAATATGTTAGGACATATATGGAAATACACAAATAAAGATACTAGTGTCGACCGGGTGCTATGGTTCATGCCTATAATCCCAGCACTTTGGGAGGCCAAAATGGGAGGGTTGCTTGAGCCTGGGAGCTGGAGTTTGCAGTAAGCCAAGATTGCGCCACTGTACTCCAGCCTGGGAAACAGAGTGAGACCCTATCCAAAAACAACACAAACCCAGCGTCAATTTTAAAATGGATCACTATTTTTCGGTATCTATCTTTTGTAATAGAATTTTGTGCATAAGGCAATTTTAAAAGACGATCCGGTCAGGCACAGTGGCTCATGCCTGTAATCCCAGCACTTTGGGAGGCTGAGGTAGGAGGACCGTTTGAGCTCAGGGGTTCGAGACCAGCCTGGGCAATATGGTGAAACCTTGTCTCTTCAAAATATACAAAAATTAGCTGGGTGTGGTGGCGTATGCCTGCAGTCCCAGCTCTTTGGGAGGCTGAGGCGGGAGGATTGCTTAAGCCTGGGAGACAGAGGTTGCAGTGAGCTGGGATTGTGCTGGTGCACTCCAACCTGGGATGACAGAGTGAGATCGTGTCTCAAAATAAAAAACCGACCCACCTGGAAAAGTATTCTCTATTAAAAAAACTATACATAACCATAACCATATTAAATTCCAGAATAAGAGTGGGTTAAAATAGATCTGACATAGGCTTAAAAGACTAAACAATATTGAACACAAGGTCTGAAAGGCTACTGTCAAATAGTAAATTATCATTAACTACAGGGGCGATGAGAGTGGAACAAAACACATAATTGTGGCCAAATTGTGAAATTCCTAGCAGGTGCAGGAATGTCACTTTAAGTGGGGGAAGAAAAGCACCATCGGCCGTGCACAGTGGGTACTGCCACTTCCCACACGCCTGGTGGAGCCTCAGCAGCTTTCCCTCATCAAGGACAGTGGAGGAAAATCTGCAAGACACTGGGAATTGACTCAACAGCTTACTCTACAGCTGCAGATACACAGCGGAGCAAGTGCTGAGAAATGTTAGGTCCAGAAAGACCAGGATTTCCTTTCGGGAGTTTAGTAAATGGCAAAACCTAACACAGGACCTTCGAAAACAAATACTAAGGAAACAAGAAGACGAAAACATTATTCTGCAAGCTCAAGTCCTCAGAGGGCCTCTCTGAAGAAGGTAGCTGAAAGCTACCAGGACAGAAGACTTGAGATGAAAGTCAACAGAATGAGACAAGATCAGTGGGTAAAGAAGAATTTTAGAGAAACCAAGAACTATAGTACTAAGAGTACAATACACAGTGCAGGCAGAAGGCAGAATCGGTGATGTGAAGACTAAGTGTGAAGAGATTCTGGGAATGGAGAAAAATGATGAGAGAATGACAGACACCAAAGACAAGGATCAGAGATCCAACCTCAGAACCTCAAATGTTTTTGACAGGAAAAAAAAAGAATTGGAACAAAAGCTAAAATCAAATGAGATAACATTCCTGAGCTTAAAAAAAAAATACAGCAAGGTGCACAGACTGAAGACCTCAGCATATTCTCAGGCAAAAGCAGTGAAGAGAATACATGAAGATCCACATTGCAAAAATTTAAAAATTAGAGCCAGGGCCAGGCGCGGTGGCTCACGCCTGTAATCCCAGCACTTTAGGAGGCTGAGACGGGTAGATCACCTGAGGTCAGGAGTTCAAGGCCAGCCTGGCCAATGTGGTGAAACCTGTCTCTACTAAAAATACAAAAATGAGCCAGGTGTGGTGGTGCACGCCTGTAGTCCCAGCTACTCAGGAGGCTGGGGCAGGGGAATTGCTTGAACACAGGATGTAGAGGTTGCAGTGAGCCGAAATTGAACCACTGCACCCCAGCCTGGGTGACTAAGTGAGAATGCATCTCAAAAAAAATAATAAATAATAAAAAAATAAAAATTAGAGCCAGGTGCAGTGGGTCATGCCTGTAATCCCAGTGATCTGGGAGGCTAAGGCAGAAGGATCACTTGAGGCCAGGAGTTCAAGACCAGGCTGGGCAATATTTTTAAAAATTTTAAAACTTAGCCAGACATGGTGGCGCATGGCTGTAGTCCCAGCTACTCCAGAGGCTAAGGTGGGAGGATCACTTGAGTCCAGGAGTTCAAGGCTGCAGCAAGCTATGACTGCGCCACTGCACTCCAGCCTGGGCAACAGAATGAGGCCCTGTCTCTAACGAAAAACGTTTTTAAATAGAAGGATTTTACTCACCATGTGCAGAACCTTAATCTCACAAGCTACTTGCCAGATAACACTTAATACATGATACAAGTCTGGATTTCGGGGATCTGCCATTAGTTTCTAGTAAAAGGAAAATAAAAATTACATTATACACATCTATAATCAATCAAAAACAAATGTTGAATCTTAATAGAACTATCTTAATGGCATCTAGACATTTAAGAAAAGAAAACTAGAATTAGATGCAAAAAGCCGGGTGCAGCGGTGCACGCCTGTAGTCCCAGCTGCTTGAAAGGCTGAGGCAAGGGGACTGCTTGAGCCCAGGAGTTTGGGGGTTCCGTGTGAGATGACTGTGCCTGTGAAAAGCCACAGCACTCCAGCAGGGGCAACGACAGGGCATGCGGGGTCACGCTTGTAATTCCAGCACTTTGGGAGGCCAAGGTGGGAGGATTGCTTGAGCCTAGAAGTTCAAGACCAGCCTGGGCAACATAGTGAGACCCCATCTCTTAAAAAACAACAACAACACACAAGTGTTAAGGCTGACCTGAAAGGACGAGGTTACCTCAATGAATGGGAAGGCACTCCGCAGAGAAGAAACCATGTGTGAAAAGGTCCATGGCAAAAGAGCCATGGGCCACTGGAATATAATCCTAGCAGCAGGAATCTCACAAAGTATTTCCTATTTTTCTCCTTGTCATTCCTTTGTTTAATAATGTATGCACAGCCTCAAGGTCCTGAGGCCTCGCTGTCTTTCCATGGCTAGTAAATATGTATTTACTAAATGGGTCTGGGGGAGCAAATCATCCCTTCATTTTTTGCCCCACTATCCTAATCCATAGCAATAAAAATAAGCATTATACAAATCTTAATCTTATTTCAGTCTTCATAGTACTATCTTAATAGCATCTAGAAATTTAAGCAGAGAGAACTAGAATTAGATACAAAAGCTGGGTGCAGTGGTGTGCACGTGTAGTCCCAGCTACTCGAAAGGCTGAGGCAAGGGGACTGCTTGAGTCTAGGAGTTAGGGGTTCGGTGTGAGATGACTGTGCCTGTGAAAAGCCATAGCACTCCAGCAGGGGCAACACAGCGAGACAAATAAGCATTTCCTGTTAAACTGGATTAACCGATTAATAACATGAAACATTCTGGGCAGAAAAGAAAGATGACACTCACAGCACGATCAAGGTTGTCAGGAAGACCTTCCATTACAGAGAATTAAACTAGAGTCTCAAATCTTAGGCTCAGTGTGATGGCTCACAACTGTAATCCTAGCACTTTGGGAGGCCGAGGCAGGAGAATCACTCGAAGACAGGAGTTCAAGACCACCCTCAACAACACAGCATGACCCTGTCACTAGAAAAATAAACAACTACCTGGGTGTGGTGGTGCACACAGGTGGTCCCAGCTACAGGGAGACTGAGGCAGGAGGATCACTTGAGCCCACGAGTTTGAGGCTGCAGTGAGCTATGAACATACCGCTATATTCACGCCTGGGCAACAGAGCAAGGCCCTGTCTCTAAAAAAATTTTTTTAAATGTTTTAAAGTTAAAAAAATTAATTAAAAAAACTCCTTAAATATTAAAAAAAAAACAATCCTGTTAAAACTAATAAATTCAGCTGAGTGTGGTAGCTCACACCTGTAATCCCAGCATTTTGTGAGGCCGAGGCAGGAGGATCACTTGAGCCCAGGAGTTCGAGACCAGCCTGGGCAACAAAGTGAGACACTGTCTCTATTTAAAAACAAAGCGGGAAAAAAAAAAAACAAACCTGGCTGGGCACTGTGGCTCATACCTGTAATCCCAGCATTTTGGGAGGCCGAGGCAGGCGGATCATGAGGTCACGAGTTTGAGACTAGCCTAACCAACATGGTGAAATCCCATCTCTTCTAAAAATACAAAAAAAGTAGTTGGGCGTGGTGGCGCGTGCCTGTAATCCCAGCTACTCAGAAGGCTGAGGTAGGAGAATCATTTAAATCGGGAGGCGGAGGTTGCAGTGAGCGGGGATTGCACCACTACACTCCAGCCTGGGCGACAGAGCGAGACTCCGTCTAAAAAACAAAACAAAACAAAAAAACCTAATAAATTCAGCAAAGCTGCAGGATACAAAAATCAGTTGCATTTTTATGCACTACCAATGGACAATTAGAAAAACAATTCCATTTACAATAGCACCAAAAGTAACTTAAAAGCTAGTAATTAAAAACACAAATAAACGGAGGCCAGGCACAGTAGCTCACACCTGCAATCCCAGCACCTCTGGAGACCGAGGTAGAAGGATCACTTGAACCCATAAGTTCAAGACCAGCCTGGGCAACATGGTAAAACCATCTCTACAAAAAAGACAATAATCAGCCAGGCACGGGGGTGCACGCCTGTCATCCCACCTACTGGGGAGGTTCAGGTGGGAGCATCACCCGAGCCTGGGAGGTCAAGGCTTCAGTGAGCTGTGATCCTGCCACTGCACTCCAGCCTGGGCGACAGAGTGAGACTCTGTGTCAAACAAAAACGAAAACAACAACAACAAAACCCACAAATAAATGGAAAGACATTTCATGTTCGTGGACTGGAAGATTTAATATCGAATACTGTTAAGATGCCATTACCACCCAAAGCAATCTCAAGATTCAATGCAATCCCTATGAAAATCCTAACATGTTTTGGAGAAACAGAAAAATCCATCCTAAAATCCATATGGAATCTCAAGGAAACTCAAATAGCCTAAACAATCATTAAAAAGAATAAATTTGGATGAATCAGCCCCTGATTTCAAAACTTCCCAAGGTAACAGTAGTAACACAGTGTTGTATTGGCCTAAGGACAAATATTTAGATCAGTGGAATACAACAGAGCTCAGAAATAAACTCTGCCACATATGGTCAAATCATTTCCGACACCAACGCCAAAACCATTCAATGGTGGTAAAGAACAGTCTTTTCAACAAATGGTGCTGGGAAAACCAGATCAAAGAATGAAGCTGGACACTGAAACCATAAACAAAATTAACTCAAAATGGATCAAAGACCTAAACAAGAGCCAAAACTATAAAACCCTTAGAAGAAAACACAAGGAAACCTTCACAACACTGGATTTGGCAACGATCTATTAGCTACAACACAGGTCCCCAGTCGACGAACTGATACCAGTCCGTGTCCTGTTAGAAACTGGGCCACACAGCAGGAAGTCAGCGGCAGGTGAACAAGCGAGGCGTCATCCGTATTTATAGCTGCTCCCCACTGTTCACATCACCACCTGAGCTCCACCTCCTGTCAGATCAGCAGCCGCCTTAGATTCTCATAGGAACGCAATCCCGATTGCGCATGTGAGGGATCTGGGTTGTGAGGGCCTTATGAGAATCTAATCCTGATGTTCTGTCACTATCTCCTATCGCCCCCAAGTAGGACCATCTAGTTTCAGGAAAACTAGCTCAGTGTTCCCGCTGATTCTACATTATGGTGAGTTGTATGATTATTTCATTGTATATTACAATGTAAAATTTAAAACTTTGGGCATCAAAGGACACAATTAACAGGGTTAAAAGGCAACCCATAGAATGGGAGAAAATATTTGTAAATCATGTATGATAAGAGATTAATATCCAGAATATATAAAGAACTCTTAAAACTCAGCAACAAACAAAATAACCCATTAAAAATGGGCAAATGTCTTGAACAGACATTTCTTAAAAGATACACAGTCAGTAAGTACATAAAAATATATTCAACATGACTAATCATTAGGAAAATGCAAATCAAAAGCACAATGAAATACCACTTCACACCATTAGGAGAGGTATTACCAAAAACCCAGAAAATGACTCTCAGTAATGCTATGGAGAAATCGGAACCCTTGTGTACTGCTGGTAGGAATGTCAAATGGTGCATCCACGATGGATAACAAACAGTATGGTGGTTCCTCAAAAAACTAAAAATAAACTAGGCACAGTGGCTTATGCCTGTAGTCCCAACACTCTGGGAGGCTGAGGCAGGAGGACTGCTTGAGTCCCAGAGTTGGAGGCCAGCCGGAGCAACATGGCAAGACCCTATCGCTACAAAAAGCTGGGCCTGGTGGGGTGTGGCTGCAGTCCCAGCTTGGGGGCTGAGGTGGGAAGATTGCTTGAGCCCAGGAGGTCCAGGCTGCAGAGAGCTGTGATCATGTCACTGCACTCCAGCCTGGGCAACAGGGCAAGACCCTGTCTGAAAAAAAACCCCAAAAAAAACAAAAAACAAAAAACCCACAAAAAACCAAAAATAGAATTACTATATGATTCAGCAATTCTACTTCTAGTTGTACACTCTAAGGACTTGAAGAGATATTGGTAAATTCATGCTCATTGCAGCATTATTCCCAACAGCCAAAAGGTAAAAGCAGCCAAATTTCATTGATACATGAACACACAAACTGTGGTATATATATACAATGGATTTTTTTTTTGGAGACAAAGTCTTGCTCTGTCGCCCAGGCTGGAGTGCAGGGGCATGATCTTGGCTTATAGCAACCTCTTCCTCCCAGGTTCAAGCGATTCTCTTGCTTTAGCCTCCCAAGTAGCTGGGATTACAGGCATGCACCATCACACCTGGCTAATTTTTGTATTTTTAGTAGAGACGGGTTTTGCCATCTTGGCCAAGCTGGTCTCCAACTCCTGACCTCAAATGATCAGCATACCTCGGCCTCCCAAAGTGCTGGGATTATAGGAGTGAGCCACCATGCCTGGCCAGAATACAGTATTATTCAGCCTTAAAGAGGAATGAAATTCTGACACATGCTATAACATTGATGAACCCTGAAAACATTATGCTAAGTGAAATATGCCAGACACAAAGAAATATTATAGAGTAAACTTATATGAGGTAAAGAGAATAGTCAAATTCATAGAGACAGAAAGTAAAATAATGATTACTAGGGGATGCAGGAAGAGGGAAACAGAGTTCGTGTTTAATGAGTACAGTTTTGGTATGGGATGATGAACAGTTCTGGAGACAGATGATGGTAATGGCTGTACAATGGGAATGCACTTAAAACCACTCAACTGTACACTGAAAAAGCAACCTGAGTCTAAAGACTGCTCTGCAGAATTTAAAAACAATCTTAGACCCTCAAATGTCATGAGCCCTAAATTAAAATTGCACAGATTAAGAGTACTCAGAGAAAAATTACAGACTCTTTCAGAACAAAAAATAGGTATTTGTTAATGACATACCTGGAATTCTTTTTCACCAATAAACATATTTACTTCTATTCGTCCAAATTTATATATAGAAGTACAGGAATACAAGTCATATGCGAGTTTCCAAAGCGCCCTTTTCTCACCTCTACTTGGGAACATTCCAATTACTTTCAAAGGGATGTCTGTTAGGAATATAAGCAAAAAGATCTGAATAAAGTTCTTAGCACTTTGTCCTATGTCCATATTTTATTGAGACAAACGAACAAACTATATTAATTTCAAGTTTATTTCAATTAAAACTAAGCCTCAATATCTTTCCTTGGCATGGAACTTGGCTTTTGGGGAAATAAACTGGTTATCTGTGTCTAGGTGAGGTAAATGCCATATTCAGAGTCAGAGCATCTGCTCATAAATTGTATTAATATAATATAAATTATACACAAATTCGGCGGGGCACGGTGGCTCACACCTGTAATCCCAGCACTTTGGGAGGTCGAGGCGGGCAGATCACTTGAGGTCAGGAGTTTGAGACCAGCCTGGCCAACATGGTGAAACCCCATCTCTACCAAAAATACAAAAAAATAACCAGGTGTGGTGACACACACTTGTAATCCCAGCTACTCGGAAGGCTGAAGCAGGAGAATCACGTGAGCCTGGAGGCAGAGGGTCAGTGAACCAGGATTGCACCACTGCACTCCAGCCTGGGTGCAGAGCAAGACTCCATCTCAGAAAACAAATAAATAAATGAAACACAAATTTCATCAACGAATCAGTTATACTGCTACAGAAACCTGGCAAATTCTAGGTATTTGCTTTAGTAAATTCCAAAAATGACCTGCTGTCCAAGGAACTGCTTCTATTCCCAAATTCTTAAAGAGCCCTCGAGAAGACATGGCGGGTGGTTTTATTACTCCACCACTTCTAGGATCTATTTTAAAGAAGTCACAGTGAATCACTCGTAGTTTTCCATCCAGATTTCTTCCTAAGGACTAAAGAGAGATAAAGATAACATGTTAAAAATTTCAGCATTAAGTATACTTTGCAACAATTCAAAAAACTCTACTTCAAAAAACCAATAATAAAATGTAAAAAATTAAAAATAATTCAATTACCTGTTTTTTTGTTTTGTTTTGTTTTGTTTTTGCGAGACAGAGCCTCGCTCTGTTGCCAGGCTGGAGTACAGTGGCGCCATCTCGGCTCCCTGCAAGCTCCGCCTCCCGGGTTCAAGTGATCCTGTACCAGCCTCCCGAGTAGCTGGGACTACAGGTGAGCCACCACACCCAGCCAATTTTTTGTATTTTTAGTAGAGACGGGGTTTCACCATGTTGGCCAGGATAGCCTCAATCTCTTGACCTCATGATACGCCCACCTTGGCCTCCCAAAGTGCTGGGATTACAGGCGTGAGCCACCACGCCCAGCTGAATTACCTTTTTACAAAAAATATTTCTACCTCCATAACAATGTAAAGAAAATATTACTAACATACGCAAAATTTATCAGAGGAAGTAAAAATCAATTAATACCTGAGAAGTGGCAAAAGTACAATAATATTACCAAGAAAAAGCCCCCCAAACAGAAATAACCTATCATAAATTTTTATTTATCTGTTTACTTTTTTTTTTTTTTTTGAGACAAGCTGTCAACCAAGCAGGAGTGCAGTGGCGCAATCTCAGCTGACTGCAGCCTTGACCTCCTGGGCTTAAGTGATCCTTCCACCTCAGTCCCACAAGTAGCTAGGACTACAGGTACATACCATCACGCCCCACCAATTTTTGGATTTTTTGTAGCAACAGGGTTTTGCCATGTTGCCCAGGTTGGTCTCAAGCTCCTGAGCTCAAGAGATCTGCCCACCTTGACCTCCCAAAGTGCTGGGATTACAGGTGTGAGCCACTGCACCCGGCCCCACTTACTTTCTTTATCATAATGGCTTCAGCTATTCAAAAGCTTTTCATGCCACTCCCTGACTGCTTAGTAGTGGCTACCTGAAGCACTGGGCGAAGATTCTGACACCATGGTTGGCCTCATATAGAGAACTGTGAGCCACCTGCTTTGGTCATGGGAAGAAAAAAATGAAAGATGTTTCACAGTAAAGAAAAACAATTAAAATATAAAAGTGAAAGGCAGATGGATTCAAGAGAATATCTTTCTTCTAGGGGAATCCAGTCAGCTATCCACCAAATAAATGAACTTAGCTCATTTCCATAATTTTCATTTACTTTTTCTAAAGACAGAAGCAACTATACACCTTGTTTGCTGGAAGAGGTCTAATATATCTCAGTCTTCTCACTGCTCTGATTTGCTCATCTTGCAGTAGTACTAGAGACCTTCATAGTTAAGGCAAGAATCAGTTATAGACTCCATAAACTTAATTTGAAGTTACAAAAAAAAAATCAATAAGAAGGCATTATGTTTTTAATGTGTACATTGATGTTTCTGTGCACAGAAAATTCTATTAATATTTATTAAGGTTGAAAATGATGTAACTTAAAGTTATTAATGCAAACACCTAGTTTTTCTTAAGCATTTGCGTTCAACCTATATTATCCTATTTGTAAATCTAGTAAAATACTTTTTCTTATTTTTTATTGAGATGAGTCTCACTATGACCCCAGGCTGGTCTCAAACTCCTGGCCTTAAGTGATGCTCCTGTCTCAGCCTCCTAAGTGTCTGGGATTACAGGTGTGTGATACCGTGCCCAGCTCAAAATCTAGTAAATTTTGGCCGAGTGCAGTGGCTCACACCTGTAATCCCAGCACTCTGGGAGGCCAAAGAGGGCGGATCTCCCAAGGTCAGGAGTTTGAGATGAGCATGGCCAACATGGTGAAACCCTGTCTCTACTAAAAATACAAAAGTAAGCCAGGGGTGGTGGCACACCCCTGTAATTCCAGCTATTGGGGAGGTGAAGCGGGAGAAATCGCTTGAACCCAGGAGGCAGGGTTGCAGTGAGCTGAGATTGCGCCACTGCACTCTAATCAGGGTGACAGAGTGAGACTCCATCTCCAAAGTAAACAAACAAACAAACAAACAAATCCAGTAAATTTTAACAATCACTTTCAAGGGGAAGTTTTAAAAAGACTAGAGGAAGGGAAAGACTAGGGGTAGAAATCATATACATTTGGTCACACTAATTTCGAGATGCCTACTATGTGATCTAGGTAGAGGTGCCAGGTAGGAAGTTGCAGACCTGAATAAGGTGCTCAGTGGAGTGGTCCAGGCTGACAATATAAATGTGTGGGAATTTGGCTTGTTGAAGGTAATTTAAGTCTGGGGTCTACACTAGGGAGAAACAAAGGACTAGCCCTGAAGGTAGAGTATGTCCAAAGTCTAATGACAAGAAACTGAGAATACACGTAAGGAGGAAAACCAGAAGTGTGGTGTCATGGAAACTGAAAGAGTACCTATCTAATGCATATGATTATCAGTCAACACGTATAGCAAGGTTGTCTAACGTGTGGCCTGAGGGCCGCATACAGCCCAGGACGGCTTTGAATGCGGCCCAACACAAATTTGTCATCTTTCTTAAAACATTATGAGATGTACGCATGGACCTTTTTTTTTTAAGCTCATCAGCTATTGTTCGTATTACCATATTTTATGTATGGCCCAGAAAGTTGATGTTTCAGTGTGGCCTAGGGAAACCAAAAGATTGGACACCCCTGACATAGCATTAACATAATCTTTCAAGTTATCAAAAAGGCAGTTTAATCTTTGTAATTAAGGAAAGCTAAACAGCACAGGTGTGGTGGCTCATGCTTGTAGTCCCAGGAGTTTGAGACCAGCCTGGACAACATGACGAAACCCTGTCTCTACTAAAAATACAAAAAATTAGCCAGGTGTTGGGGCGTGTGCCTGTAATTCCAGTTGCTTGGGAGGCTGAGGTGGGAGAATCACCTGAGCCTGGGAAGTTGAGACTATAGTGAGCTGTGATTGCAGCACTGCACTCCAGCCTGGGCAATGGGAGTGAGACCCTGTCTCAAAAAAGAAAAAGAAAACGTATAAACAATGAACACTTTATGACTTCAATACACTTGTATGTTCTGAGAGGGCACCCTACATTCTTGCTTTAGCACCTGTCAGTTAACACTCAACAATTCAAACATGATAATAATCAAAGCTCCAGGATAAATAACTCATACAACAGATCACATTTGAAAATTCAACTGGATTGCATTAGGACTCAAAAACAGAATGGGAAAAGAACAGCGAAAAGGCAAGTAACCCTTGAGTTTCTACTAGTCATTAAGTTAGGTACTTTCCATTAAGTTTGTCTCATTTACCGGGTGCAGTGGGTCAAGCCTATAATCTTAGCACTTTGGAGGCTGAGGCGGGTGGATCACTTGAGGTCAGGAGTTCCAGACCAGTCTGGCCAACATGGTGAAACCATGTCTCTACTAAAAATACAAAAAATTAGTCGGTCGTGGTGGCAGTCGCCTGTAATCCCAGCTATCACCACTGAAACTCCTTTCAGTTTTCAGGAACAAACTTTAGGTGGCCAGAAGCATTATCCGCTAAGAGCACCACTTTAAGTTCCTGACTTAGAGCCACAAGAGTTCTGTTTATCTATTGTTACTTCTCTTTTCACTCTGGCAAACAGATTAATTCACACTCAATTTTATTTGAATGGCTTTTCAATTTATCATAACAATGGTTACTAAAAAGTGAGAGAATATGTACTAAAGGTTGAGTACAAGTTAGTGCTAGTAGAAAATAAGAGACTTAATAGAGAAAAAACTAGTTCTAATCAAAGACTGGATTTAGTCAATGATGTTTATATTTTTAACTTACATTTATAGCTTCAGAAACATTGTTATTGATATTCCTATCATAATTATTGTTTCAACAATTCTCTACTCCCTAACCTTCCTTTTTTCATTAAACAATTGTTTTAAAATTAAACTGTTATCTTGAAGGTTTTTTTTTCTTTTGAGACTGAGTTTTGCTCTTGTAGCCCAGGCTGGAGTGTAATGGCACGATCTCGGCTCACTGCAACCTCCACCTACTGCGATCAAGTGATTCTCCTGCCTCAGCCTCCCAAGTAACTGGGATTACAGGCATGAACCACCACGCCCAGCTAATTATTTGTATTTTTAGTAGAGATGGGGTTTCACTATGTTGGCCAGGCTGGTCTTGAACTCCTGACCTCAAGTGATCTGCCCACCTCGGCCTCCCAAAGTGCTGGGATTACAGGCATGAGCCTCGGTCCTCAGCCTTGAAGATCTTATAGAAAAAAGCAACTACTGTGTTACAGAATAACAAACTTTAAATAGAAACAAAGACATTTTAACACAATTACTTTGTGAACATGTAGATTAACCTTTAAATATAGGCTTTTTTTTTTTCTCAAAACAGGATAAAAGTTATCTTCTCGTTTTTAATTTCCAAGTTGAAACTACAGATGACTATGTTTACTGAATCATATTTCAGGATCTTAAATCTTCGGGCAATTATGTGTTCTTTTTTTCTTCACATTTTTGGAACTCCCTCAGATTTAACATCAATTAAATAACCTAGCTAAAACCTTGAATTCTTTTCAAAACAGTAAGTGGTAGAATAACAATAATTTCATACTCATAGTTTTAAAAGAATTAAACAACTGGATTTGACAGATATTTACACAATTTTTTGTTGTCATGCAATTTTGGATACAGCCATTCTGCATGGTTTCACAAAGTTGGCATAGAGAAATAGAAGTTTCCTAAGTTGAAACTGAAGATTATAAAAGAGGGAAGGAGAATGAGAGTAAGAGACTGGCTAAAGATGCAAAGGATTTCCACTTCTTCATTGTTATGTAAATGTGTCTGCTTTTTAAGAAGCACAATCACTGAAAAATCTATTTGGATAATGCCTTCACTCTATGCAACTCTATCTGACTACAGGCTGAGCATCCTTAATCCAAAAATTCTGAAATGCTCCAAAATGTGAAACTTTTTGAGTGCCAACATGATGCCAAAAGTGGAAAATTCCACACCTGACCTTCTGTGACAAGTTTGCAGTGAAGATGCAGGTGTATAACACGAAGATGAGGTCAGTTTATAAAAATCGAAGGGAGTCACCTAAGACAAAAACCATTGTTAATAAGGCAGATGACTCCATAGCGAACTATTTTTTTTTCTTTTTTTCTTTTTGTTTTTTTTGAGACAAAGAGTGTAGCTCAGTTGCCCCGGCTGGAGTGCAGTGGTGTGATCTCAGCTCACTGCAACCTCTGAGTCCCGGGTTCAAGCGATTCTCCTGCCTCAGCCTCCACTACAGGCATGCGTCACCACGCCCAGCTAATTTTTGTATTTTTAGTAGAGACAGGGTTTCACCATGTTGGTCAGGATGGTCTCAATCTCTTAACCTAGTGATCCGCCCGCCTCTGCCTCCCAAAGTGCTGGGATTACAGGCGTGAGCCACCGCGCCCGGCCCATAGGAAACATTTTTAAAAGCCAGCTGGCAGAATGTCTCCTTATCCTTAACGGACCCACTTCTTGGTCCCTCAGCTGCTTCTGATGTTTCTTCTTGCCTAAGAAAAAATAAAATGTGGTGTACAGTAACCTTTTAATGAAAACACAGCATCCCAGGAGGAGACTGAAAGCCTGCCGCTCTGTGTTTCCACTGTTCAACAGCTGACACAGGGATTCTGATGCTGCTGCTATGCTGCTTAGTTTCTCTGAACACATTTTCTTTTTTACTGTACTAATGGTATGTCATATTTTCTATTGTTAAGCACTCATGTGTGAATAAGTGTAAGAAAATAATGGCTTATCAGGAGCATATAAATTCAGAGTCAGGAGCTAGGCACGGTGGCTCACGCCTGTGATCCCAGCACTTTGGGAGGCCGAGGTGGGTGGATCACCTGAGGTCAGCAGTTCAAGACCAGCTTGGCCAACATGGTGAAACCCCATCTCTACTAAAAATACAAAAGTCAGCCGGGCATAGTGGCGGGCGCCTGTAATCCCAGCTGCTTGGGAGGCTGAGGCAGGAGAATCGCTTAAACTTGGGAGGCAGTGGTTACGGTGAGCTGAGATCGCACCATTGCACTCCAGCCTGAGTGACAAGAGGGGAACTCCATTAAAAAAAAAAAAAAAGAAAGTCAGGGATGATGACGGTGTCAAACAACCAGATTGTTCACATGGGTGGCTGACATAGTGACACCTTTGCTTTCTGATGGCCCAATGTATACAAATTTTGTTTAATGCACAAAATTATTTAAAATATTATACAGAATTGCCTTTAGGCCTTATGAATAAGATGTATATGAAACAAAAAAGGAATTTTTAGACTCGGGTCCCATCCCCAAGATATCTCATTATGTATATGCAAATATTGCAAAATATGAAAAAATTTGAAATCCAAAACAGTTGTGTTCCTAAGCATTTCAGATAAAAGATACTTAATTTGTATGCCAACCTTTCTTGCCTTTGAAACCCTAAATTTAGAGGTTACACAGATCCATTAACCTAATATCAGCACTTATTCCAATTAGATTCCAAGCTCATAGAAGAAAGGAGCACAGCGCAGCTTAGTAGAAATGGGGAAACAAGCCTAGGGATGCCAGTTATACACTGTTCAAAGTCACCCAACTAGGCTGTAGCCGACCTAGAACTAGCAAACAAGTCTTAGAACTCCTCATGGTTCAGCCATTCAACAGCACTGAATATTAACTGTGTTCTAGTCTTTGGGAATAAACAAGATATTTCAGAGACGGCTCCCTAAAAGATATTCTATTTAAAAAACTGTGTGCTTAATTCTATTTCCTTAAACCACTCATAGGTAGTTGACCAAACAATAACATACGTTGAGAAACTAAAAATATACCTCCAAATGTGGAATAAAAGTTTTGTCACTTTCGAGGGCAACCACTTTGGCACCAGCTTCAAGTAATGCCTGAGTCAGGATTCCAGGACCTGGCACATTAACAGAATGAAAAGTTTATTTGCACAAGAAACAACATAATCTCTTTCAATATCAAACTTTGACACCTTATTATCTGATTTTTAAATCTGACAGCATCCCCAAAGTAGATGTCACTCTCCTTTTTACATATAAGGAAACAGGAAATTATATACACTTACTTGACTCCAGCATCAAAAGTGGTGCAGTTTGGCTTTGAAATCATTGTCAGTGACTGCAAAACTTGCATTTTTTTTTTTTTTTTTTTTTTTTTTTTTTTTTTTTTTTTTTTTTTTTTTTGAGATGAAGTCTCACTCTGTCACCCAGGCTGGAATGCAGTGGGGCAATCTCGGCTCACTGCAACCTCTGCCTCCTGGGTTCAAGCGATTCTCCTGCCTCAGCCTCCCGAGTAGCTGGGATTACAGGCGCCCGCCACCACGCCCCGCTAATTTTTGTATTTTAAGCAGAGACGGGGTTTCACCATGTTGGCCAGGCTGGTCTGGAACTCCTGACCTCAAGGGATCCACTCGCCTCGGCCTCTGAAAGTGCTGGATTACAGGGGTGAGCCACCGCACCAGGCCAAAACTTGCACTCTTCATCACCATGATTCACTACCTCTTAGAAGAAAAAAATCACAGCAAAATAGATCGCCTCTAGCCTATCACTTTCTCACGGACTATACGAATGCTTTAACCATCAAAGAGATTGTCAAGCCTAAACAGAACTGACTCCCTATGATATGAAATGGTGCTTTAAAAAATTATTATTCAAAAAGCCTATAAATCTTGTGTTCTTAGCATCCTGCTATGGTCTATAGGGAATGCACGGAAGAATAAGATAACATCATTTTTTCAGCTGGCAGAGGCTTGCAACTCTTTTGGGGAGATAAGATCTAAGAGCATGTTTTATCAAAATATTGTGTAAAGTGCAAGCTGCTATAGAAATATTTTGTGGTGTCATTAACGATACAGACTCTACGCTTATGTAGCGGGCAATCTCTCCAACTAAGGAGCTTCAAAGAAAGACCCGTATCTGGCCGGGCGCAGTGGCTCACGCCTGTAATCCCAGCACTTTAGGAGACCTAGGCGGGAGGATCACGAGGTCAAGAGATCGAGACCATCCTGGCCAACACGGCGAAACTCCGTCTCTAGTAAAAATAAGAAAATTAGCTGGGCGTGGTGGCGCGCGCCTGTAGTTCTTGCTACTCGGGAGGCTGAGGCAGGAGAATCGCCTGAACCTGGGACGCGGAGGTTGCAGTGAGCCGAGATCGCCCCATTGCACTCCAGCCTGGCGACAGAGCGAGACTCTGTCTCAAAGCAAAAGAACAACAACAAAAAAACCCCAGTATCTTAAACAGCACCCCAAGGAGGATCAATACGTTTGAATAAATGGTGAACATCCAAGAAAATGCAACTCAGTTGGACTCACCTGGATTGCACTCCAGCAGTAGGTGTGGAGGTCTATTTGGTTTTCCCCATACGATTTGCGCCAGGGTCTCAGCCAATCTCCGATCGGTTACGTAACGCTTAAAGTCTAAGTTGGACTTAGACGCCTTCTTTGGCGGATTCCTGAAATCCGGTTCGGGCCACAGCTGCGGAGAGGAGTCAGACAGGCCACGGCGGTTCCTCGCCGGTAAGTGCTTTCGCGTCGCCGCTTCAGACCCTAAAATGCAAAAGCGACCAGCGCCCGCCAAGGCGGAGAGCCTCAGCCGCCGAGGAAGCCCGGCCACTGGGATCCACATGTCCTTGTGTCTCAGACCCGCTCCAAGAATTACCAAGTGTAGCTACTACAGTGAACCCCATGCAGGGTATCCCACGTGGAACATTTTCTGGCGTCCGGGCCAGGTCAAGCGGAAGTAAACACTATAGCCTGCGCATGCGAACAGCGGAGCCTTCCTGCTTTTTCTCCCTCACTTCCGCTTCCGCCTCGGCTCAGCCGCCCAAGGATTGTGAGTGGACCGTTGAGGAGAGCGACCGACCATCCGGCTGGTGTCCGGACTCGTACTCTATGGTTGTCCGCGCTCTGCGCTTCCTCTCTAGCCGCCAGTGCTCTATGCTCCGCGGTCGCGGGCCGCCAGCCTCCAGCCGGCCAGCCGCGAGGGGTGCGCAGGGGGAGGCGGGGCGGAAAGGCGAGAGGTGTCTCCTCCACCGGAGCCACGGGAGACCCGAGCAAGCTCCGTGACGGCACGTCGGCCGCCATGTCGCCAAGTGGGGCTGGAAACAGACCCGGCGCCCAGCGGTAGCCCTCCTTGCGCCTCCGAGTCCCAGGTGAGGAGAGGAGGAGCGGGATGCAGGGGACCCGCCGGCTCGCGGCCGGGATGGAAAGCCTTTCGGAAGCCCCTCGCTCCTCCCCCTGCTGTCCTCCTCCAGCCGCGCCGCCTCTGCCCTCCCGGTGAGGTGTAGCCCGGTCCCCTTACCTCCTCCGCCTCCAGGTCGCCTGTCTTCCTCTCCTTTCTCAGCTACTGTGGGTCTCCTATGGCTGCGCGTCGCGCCAATTTCTCCCTCCCTAGGGGACTAGCGCCAGAAGTCGTTCCTCACCCCGCTCCTGGAGGAGCCTGCGGCTTCCACGGTCTCCATTCCTTTCTGGTCTGTGGCCCACAGCCCGCTCTCCCCACCCTCGGGGATGGTTTTCATTTCCCCCCCACACCTGGTCCCCCCCATCACCACCACTTTGGTTGTCAAGAACCGCGTGGTGTCTCCCTTCCATTCCTCTCTCTGGGCCAGTATTTTCCTTAATTTTTTTAGTTTGTGTGTTTGAAAGACTTAAAGTTAAGATTAAAAATAAAAATTTAAAAACTTACAATTCCTTTCTAAGCTTAAAAAGATTAAGACTTTAGGATGCTTATTTTATTCCTTATGTAAACTTAGTCAAACACATCGTACTGTGGAATGCGATTTAAAAGACCCAATTTTGAAGACTAAAAATAGGGTGCTGTAATGGAAATTTTGGCAGTGTTTTTTTTTTTTTTTTTTAACCTATTGGGCAATGTTAAGAGACACGGTTCTTTGAGAGTGTTTTCGGTGTTTCAGGATCAAACTTAGAAAGAGCTTTTACCCATTATTCTTACCACCAAGGCAAGAAACGGCAGCCAATCAACTCCGTGTCTTAAAATACTTACAATCCTTTCTGCTTATTCTACTGAGAGCGTAATTGAGTTGGGCATTTAAATGCACAAGGAAAAGGTTCCTAAGGAATGTATCACCTAGCAAATAGTCTGAAGATTATACTCATCTGATGAAGCTCAAGCGGATAAAGAATTGACAACCAAATATGACCTTTTGTGGATTATAAATTTGTTAGGACGTCATAGAAAATATCTCATCAACTGTTGTACAAACTCTGGGGACTCACTCATTGGTCTTAATTTGCTTAAATTCTTTTTTCATACAGTTTTCTCACTGACAGTTTTCTAGAAGTGACTTTGCATCCTCTGAACCTTTCTGTATTACTGAGCTGCCTCCCCCTCTCCCCTTAAAAAATATTTTCATAGATTCAGAAATACACTTTTTTTCCCCCCTCCAGGACCTGGAGTCCTAAGTATTTTTAAATCAGATAAAATAGAATTATGTCTCCATGGTTCACTCATAGAAATGTGTCGTTGAATTTCTTACTTTTTAAATATACTTTTAAAAAAACATTGTGGTCGCTGGGTATGGTAGTTCATGCCTGTAATCCCAGCACTTTGGGAGGCCAAGATAGGAGGATCACTTGCTGCCAGGAGTTCGAAGCCAGACTGGGCAACATAGACTCTGTCTCCTTAAAAAAAAAAAAAAAAAAAGAAAAAGAGAAAAAGAAAAATAAACACATTGTGGTTAAAAAAAAAAAAACACTTATTTTAAAATGCAGTCTTATTTCATAATGTTTGTGGACCAAAGTTAGCCTACTGAGTCCTAGAAAAACTGATGTTATTTTTTGTTTTGCTTTTCAGTGTTATTATTTTCTTTTGGTTTTGGGAAGGAGAATTACATTATAATATTCCCTTTTTACAGTGTTGATGGTTCACTTGTTTGTAATTGAAGGTACTTGAATAATAAAAAGAGATTTTTGTACATCTTATTTTTTTTTCTGAGGTCCCAGGTGCTGAGAATGTTGATTTCACCTTAAAGATGAACTTTATGATCAGGATTTAGACATACTTTATTAGAAAAACTTGATTAGTGTGCAGTGTTTCCCATCTTTTTTCTTAAGAAGTGTGGTTTTCTGTCCTATGCTGTTTTTGCCTTTTTGAAGTAATTTTTTTTTTTTTTTTTTTGAGATGGAGTCTACTCTGTCGCCCAGGCTGGAGTGTAGTGGTGCCATCTCAGTTCACTGCAACCTCCGCCTTTCAGGTTCAAGCAGTTTCTCCTGCTTCAGCCTCCCGAGTAGCTGGGATTACAGACGCCTGCTACTATACCCAGCTAATTTTTGTATTTTTAGTAGAGATGGAGTTTCGCCATGTTGGCCAGGGTGGTCTCGAACTACTGACCTCAGGTGATCCTCCGACCTCCGCCTCCCAAAGTGCTGGGATTACAGGCGTGAGCCACCACGCCTTGAAAATGGTTCCAAGACAAAGTGATTCTGCTGATGATTTTTGTAATCTCTTAAATTATCTTGTTCTCTCAATTAAGTTGGTAGCGAAGAGAAAATACTTTTTTTCTTGCTTTTTACATTTAAATATATTTATTTGTTTGTAAAGGCGGAGTTTTGCTGTTTCCCAGGCTGGTCTCAAATTCCTGGCCTCAAGCAATCCTCCCACCTCAGCCTCCTGAAGCACTGGTATTACAGGCATGAGCTACCACACCCAGCCTCTTTTGGCTTTTAAATGACAACTGTAATTGGGAAATGCCAAGCGATAGTCCTTGCTTGCTGTCAGAATTAAGGCTGTAGGTCTGTAGCAGCAGTCTTCAATAGAAATACAATGCAAGCCATATAAGTAATTTAAAATTTTCTAGTAGTGGTATTAAGAAAGTAAAAAACAGGTAAAATTTTAGTAGTATATTTTATTTAATCATATGTTACTTTAACATGAAATCAATTTTTAAAATGAGATATTTTACATTATTTCATACTAAATCTATAAAATCTGGTATTTTATACTTACAGCACATCTCAATTTGGAGAAGCCACATTTCAAGTGCTCAACAGTCACATGTAGCTAAATGTTACCTTACTGAGCAGCACAAATGATAGGATTGTCACAGGATTTTTAAGCTGTCTTCCTACACTGAGAGTCTGATTCTGTGGGGTAAATTAAAAACTCCTCTTCCTGAAGTACTGTGGTATTTAATTTGAGAAGTTTCTATGCAGGAAGAAAGTTCTAAGTCTCTTCCTCTTAGTGTTTTTGTTTTGTTTTGTTTGTTTTGAGACAGATTCTCACTCTATTGCCCAGGCTGGAGTGCAGTGGCAGTCCCGGAGCCCTGAACTCCTGGGCTCAAATGATCCTCCCACCTCAACCTCTCAAAGTGTTGAGATTACAGGCATAGCCACCATGCCCAGCCTCTTTCTCTTAGTGTTGACTGTGTTAACGTTGAGCCCCATGCTTGTTTAGTGAGGCTCATAAGATGAATAGTGTTCAGTCATTTCCTGGCGTGTCATTGTTACTAGTTATTTACATTTGCACATCAACAGTGTGTCAAGGCACAGTATGAGTTTCTGTCTACTAAATTGTAGGGAGAACTTGAGGACCTACAAGAAGATTGAACTTTTTTGTGAACAGGTAGAGTACTTGTTGTTGCAGAGTTATTTTCTGAGTCAGTTTCAGGTAAGGCTAAGAGTTTTATAAATGTGCTTCTTTATATCATGGTGTTTCTTATCAAGGGAAAGATCAAATGTTTGAGCAAAATTTAGAAAGGAAGAGAGTAGGTTTTATGGCTGTAGAATGCTGGGAGCCTGAGTAAAGTAAAAGATTAACTTGTGTATGGTGGTTTAGGGAAATTTAAAAGGAAAGATGGCAGTTTTTATATAAAGCAACTGACATACTGTCTCCATACGTGCTTCAAGTTGTTTTTGCAACAAGGGTGGTGATTTACATAGAACTGTCTCTGGTTCAGAGCTGCTGTAACAAAGGTAACTCTAAAGCCAGTTAACCTCCATAGGGATCAGTCAGACCCATCATTGTTCTGTCTTGACCTCTGTGCTCCAATAAACTTCCCTAAATACTACTTTAGCTGCTGTGTGCTACATCTACATTAATAGCTAAATTAGCCTGAAGGCCTAATTAATATTCAGTGTAATTTAATACAAGAAACATGCCCTCTTCTCAGCCTTTATAGTATGAAGAAATTTTAAATTACTTGGTCAGTGAACAAACTCCCTCTGTCAAATATAGTCATGATAGACCTGGCACAATGGAGGGACTATGGGGAGTGTTAGAGGATCAAAGACAGAATTGGGGAGGGGGCATAGTTATTGGATGTTGCTTGTTCTGTGAGAGATGTGTGGATGTTCTATAAGAAAATAATAATGTTTCCATTTGTATTTAAAACTAGGTAGCTGTTTATTGGCACCCTTTTAGTTGGATAAGAGAGAAAATACATTGCTTGGTTTCTACAAGTGAGTCTTAGCAAATTTATTGTAGTTATTTTAGGAAGAGTAATTGATAGTGTGGTAATCTTCAGTTTTTAAAAAGCCCTGATAAGATTTAACTGGGCTTTAAAAGCATTATATGCTTATTGAGAAATTCTAACTTAATATATGTATGTCTTGATACTGTTATGTAACCTTCTTTCCAGTTTAGGGCCTTCAGGATTCACATGAATACAGGCTTTCCTTTATGTAGGAATCATTCTCATGGGGGAAATTATATATCCTTTCAGGGAATAATTTTGTTTTTTAAGCATTTGAAATAATTGTTTGTAATATTCTTTAAAGAACGCATCATTAGCAGAATTCTTTTTTTTTTTTTTTTTTTTGAGACGGAGTCTTGCTCTGTCGCCCAGGCTGGAGTGCAGTGGCACAATCTCTGCTCACTGCAAGCTCCGCCTCCCGGGTTCACGCCATTCTCCTGCCTCAGCCTCTCCAAGTAGCTGGGACTACAGGCACCCACCACCACGCCCGGCTAATTTTTTTGTATTTTTAGTAGAGACGGGGTTTCACCGTGGTCTCGATCTCCTGACCTCGTGATCCGCCCGCCTCGGCCTCTCAAAGTTCTGGGATTACAAGCGTGAGCCACCGCGCCCGGCCTCATTAGCAGAATTCTGAAGTCTTATAATAGCTTGAGATTTCTTAGATTGTTTTTATCCTTTTTGAGACAGAGTCTTGCTCCGTCGCCCAGGCTGGAGTGCAGTGGTGCGAGATCTCAGCTCACTGCAACCTCCACCTCCTGGGTTCAAGTGATTCTCCTGCCTCAGCCTCCCAAGTAGCTAGGATTACAGGCGTGTGCCACCACACCCAGCTAATTTTTTGTATTTTTAGTAGAGACAGGGTTTCACCATGTTGGCCAGGCTGGTTTCAAACTCCTGACCTCAAGTGATCCGCCCACCTCCGCCTCCCAAAGTGCTGGGATTAAAGGCGTGAGCCACTGTGCCAGGCCAAATGGTTTTTATCTTAGTTTTGGGATCCTGCTCTTTAACATTTTGGAGATGGAAACTTTTTGCCATTATACCCTCCACCCTTCCATCTCTTAGGACTTCCTGTTTTTCATCATCATTAGCCATGTGGAAAGGAAAGACAGTGTGTGCCTATCAAAATACTGACAAATCAAGATGATTTTTCCTTTTAGATTAAGAAAAATTCTGAAACAGTAAATGGTAAATTTTGTCACATTTATTTACTTATTTTAGAGATGAGGTCTCACTGTGTTGCCCAGATTAGCCTTGAACTCCTGGGCTCAAGTGATCCTCCTGCTGTAGCCTCCTGAGCTGGGGCTATAGGCATGTGCCACACTGTCTGGTTAGTCACCCTTCATTGACATTTGGGCATTTGATATTTAAATTGACAGTATCTAGGTAATTTAGAAATTAACATTATTTTGCAATTGGCGTATGTATTAAATTTTCTTATGAGAATAGTTGCCCTGTTTTTTTCCTGGAGAGCCACTACCTGATTAAATAATTACATATTTTTTCTATCTTAGCTGCATTTTGAAAACTCAGTGAATTAGGTGACTGTGGTTTTCTAATTTGAATGAAGGTAAAGTAACCTTTAAAAATGCTTTTTGACCAGTCACAGCCATGCCTGGGACTCAAGCCTGTAGTCCTAGCTACTCTGGAGGCTGAGATGGGAGGATCGCCTAAGCACAGGAGGTCGAGGCTGCAGTGAAGCATGATTGAACCACTGTACTCTGCACTCCAGCCTGGGTGACAGAGTAAGACCCTGTCTCAAAAATGCATAAATAAATGAATTAAATAAAGTACTTTTTTATATTATAGATTTTGAAATAAGTTATTAAAAAATTTGGGAACTTTATAAGATCAAATGCTGCTGTCCTTGATTATTTGATAGTATACTGCTTATATTTTGATTTTTTGTCTGCATTGTCCTTGTTCATTATTTTTCTCTTCTGCAGCTCTTATTATCAGTATACAACTAAATCTTAAAAATAATTTTTAGATGAACTGAAAAACATTGCCTAAGATTTTTCAATAAGGATTTTTGTGAAAATGTGTATGGTTTGTTATTTAAATAGAGATGAGATCTCACTGTTTTGCCCAGGCTAGTCCTGAACTCCTGGGCTCAAGTGATCCTCCTGCCTTGGCTTCACAAAGTACTGGGATTACAGACGTGAGCCACCACTCCCAGCCAAAAGTATGTTTTATTTATTGAATAATAAATAGTGGAGTTATTTATTTATGTGTGTGGTATGTGGTTTTTTTAATTATTAATTTTTTAGAAAAATAGAGACAGGGTTTCGCCATGTTGCCCGGGGTGGTCTTGAACTCCTGAGCTCGAGCAGAGTGCCTGCTTCAGCCTCTCAAAGTGCTAGGATTATAGGTGTGAGTCACTGCGCCAGGCCTGAGTTATTTGTTTTTACCTCATGAAGCAACAACTAACATTTTAGATTTTTTTTTTCACTTGTGAAGCATGAAAAAGTTTACTTAAATTGGGTCTTACAAGGATTCATGTAACCAGCAGGATTTCCTCCCTCAGAGTCAACTCAGATGAAAAGAGGGGTGGACGTTTGTGCAAATTATACTGGTTATAATATTGTGAAATGTAGTTTCCTGGAAAAGTCATTATTGATACCCATTTGTGGCATCTTAATTCAAATTCAGCCATCAGGCTTTATTTTAAATAATTGACACAGTAATCTCTAGATTGTTTTTGCTACAAGCATTTTAAAAATTTTGTTGTGGAGTTCTTTGCCATGCCAGTTAGAGTTATACCTGTAGCATTGGATAAGCACTAGAAAGAGCCAAAATTAGAAGTAATGCCCTTTCTCTTCCCTATTTTAATCATGTAATATTGGTTTTGTGACTCAGAAGAGAGAAGATAGTCTAGTATTACATTTGAACTCTTGTTTTAAAATTAATCTGTTAGATCATATATTCACCAATGCTCATCTTTTCACTACCCAGAGAAAGACGTATTTCAAAATAACCTAAAGTAAAATGGTATTTAATTCAAGAAGTTAGTTTTTATTATATTGGATGGCCTTTTGGTTGGTTATAGTTTTATGCATTCTGATGCGTACGGGCTTTTTATCCTTTCTTTCTCCACTGTATAGCTGGGGAAAACCTAGGGATTGCCCGGTGAATGCCAGCAGAGCGTTAACATATGTGTCCATGGCTTCTTTCCCTGAAGCCTCAAAGAGTACAGCTGTGAGTGCAAAAACCTTATGAGCAAAATTTCTGCTCCAGGAACACTTATCTGGGCTGAGGAAACATATTCTAAGAATATCTGTTTTGTAACTAAAGCTTCCATGTACTTGTGTAATGCTTTGTGTAAAACCATGTACTTTGTATAGCCTTTGCTGGAGAGTTTCCATTTTCCTCCAGCTCTTCAGTGTAAGTGAAAAAATGTGCCCAGAATGTCTCTATAGATTATTCTGCCTTCTCTCACCTTTTAGTTTTTTCCATGGAAAGCTGACAGGTCAGAATAGGTCATATTTTATTAGAAACTCGAAGTGGTGGGGAGTAGAAGTACACATCTTTGCCTCTTTTTTCCTTCTTGATTACAGAAGTAATAATGCTCCAAAGATGTTTTTTAATAAAACTGAGTCTCGCTCTGTTGCCCAGGCTGGAGTGCAGTGGCGTGATCTCAGCTCACTGCAAGCTCCACATCCTGGGTTCACGCCATTCTCCTGCCTCATCCTCCCTAGTAGCTGGGACTACAGGCATCCGCCACCGCGCCCGGCTAATTTTTTGTATTTTTAGTAGAGACGGGATTTCACCATGTTAGCCAGGATGATCTCGATCTCCTGACCTTGTGATCCACCCGCCTCAGCCTCCCAAAGTGCTGGGATTACAGGCGTGAGCCACCGCGCCCGGCCACTCCAAAGATTTTTTAAAAAGGTAAATAAATTTTAACTTGAGGAAAACATGGTTATTCAAAAATTCGTGTTTTTTCTTTTTCTTTAAAAAAATTTTTTTTTAGAGACAGCGTGTTGCACTATCACCCAGGTTGTTATGCAGTGGCAAGATTATAGCTCAGTGCAGCCTCAAACTCCTGGACTCAAGCAATCCTCCCACTTCAGCCTCCCTAGCAGCTGGGACTGCAGGTATGCACCACCATGCCTAGCTAATTTTTTTTTCAACTTTTTGCAGAGATAGGGCCTCCCTATGTTGCCCCGGCTGGTCTAGAACTCCTGGCCTCCTCCAGGAGCAATCCTCCCATCCTTGGCCTCCCAAAGCACAATACGTGTATTTTTCAGAGGGAATTCTCAGCTTTCATCAGATTTTTCAAGGAATATGTTACTCAAAAAAGGACAAGAACCACAGCATCAATTTGACTTGGTTGGTTATTGCATGTCCTTCCTAAATCTCTCATAAGCAGCTATGGTTTTATAAGGATTCCTAAGTAAAAGCATCATTTTTAGTAGTATTTTATTTAAAACAAAAATAATTGAATAGATTATGAAGGAAGGTCATAGTGAGTCAAAGAACAAATCTGAACAAATCTTCCTCAAGTATTTTATTTATTTATTTATTTATTTATTTTTGAGACAGAGTCTCACTCTGTTGCCCAGGCTGGAGTGCAATGGCACGATCTTGGCTCACTGCAGCCTCCACCTCCTGGGTTCAAGTGATTCTCGCCTCAGCCTCCTGAGTAGCTGGGATTGCAGGCACCCGCCACCAAGCCTGGCTAATTTTTGTATTTTCAGTAGAGGTGGGGTTTCAGCATGTTGGCCAGGCTGGTCTTGAACTCCTGACCTCAAGTGATCCCCCTGGCTCGGCCTCCCAAAGTGCTGGGATTACAGGTGTGAGCCACTACGCCCAGTTCCTCAAGTGTTTTTTTTACCTTATATCTTTTACAGCTTTATTAATTACTCTTTATATTTTTCTAGTACCTTGTGGGGTACTTTTTTTTTTTTTTTAATCATTTGTTTGTCCTCTGTGCATTCTATAGAAAAGTGAATAATTATTGTGGTTGAGTTTTTGCTGCAAGTCCAAAGAGTTATTCACAGACCTGGGATTAGGGTAAAGGCAACCGCTGTTTTGTGATGATGAGAAGAATGGGTCCATAGAGAGCTTGATTGTACAGACATACTCCCTGATGAATTGGGAGTGGGTGAGAAACTGGGTACAGGGTAGAAAAATTATCCTTGAACAGTGGCTAGAAACATTCTTCTACCGAGATGGAGGTGGAGCTTCTATTTCCTTGTCCGGGTGAGACTCTGCTGAGCCAGGAATGGGCAGGTAGGGGACTGGAGACTGGTAATGAAGGTTGAGAATAGCTCTGGAGGAATGTGGTCCCATGAGCTCTGTGAGGAAGGATGTCTGGCCAGCATTAAGGTTCCAGCTGAGGTTTGATGGATACTGCTTTTAGAGAGTTATTCATTTGTGTAGTTGTGATGCTCTTTAGCAATAGATTGCAGATTGTCTATAAGAGCAGCAAAAGTAGTTAGACTGATCAGGGCTGGGGGTTTATAGGGTGAGTGCAGTAGAAGTATAAGAAGACTAAGGAGTAGCAAGAGATGATACATGGATTCGATGCCAGATAGGAAAGGAAGTAGTGCTAGGATGAGGCTGACTAACGTGACCAAAACATTGGCAGGAGTCCGGCGCTCTCGTGGTTGAACAGCTGGGGTAAGGGCTTGAGAGTAATCAAGGAATAGGAGTTTAGAGCCAGATAAAAGGATATGGATAGTGGGATGTGGTTGAGACTCATCTGAATTGAACAGATTTGTTTATTTTGATATTCAATAACAACGTAAGACTGGAGTAACACTAGCTAAATGACCAGACCATACGATGTTATTACAGATTTTTGAGACATGAAAAATTATTCATTCCACAAGTATGTGAGGTCATGGCTTTCATTATGCAAAACAGAAAGATAGTGTTTTCTGAAGATTAATCTGCCTCTGATATGCAGGATGGATTGAAAGGGGTATGTGAGAAAACGAAAGCCTTAATTAAAAGTAAACATCAGCCTAAACTGTTTTTGAAATTTTATAACCTCTGAAATGATAGAAATTTAATGAGTTTTTGCTTCGTGTTCATAAGAAGAGAAGAAATAAGAGTGAACTCCTGGCTTAGGTTTTGTCATTTTTAAAATTGTGTTTGCCATATGTATTTTATGTTCTTTATCCTGGAATTCATAAATTAATTTTAATTTATTGATAATCCATTTTAACCTATACACTATGATATACATATGCAAGAAAATATGTCATGTTAGTGTATAATTTTGAAATATGGTAGATTTTGAATGACTGTTGAAACCCAGCATTCCTATTAGCTTAATGGCTAATGTCATGAATGGCTTTATATAGATTTGTTTTAATTTTTTTTAGAAAGAAACAGGAGATATACATGAAAAATCTTTTGGTTAGTACAATTTATAATTCATTCGGGATATATTATATAGAATTTTATTTCTTCATTTTACTAGAATTTTAAATGCCACCTCTTTTGACTTAAGGTTCAGTAAACCTGTTGTGAAAAATTGTGAAACAGTTTGGATGAGTTACTTTTTAAGATCTATACAGTTCCACTATAGAGTTCTCTACTTTGTGCCCTGGAAAACTGGTTTTGTAGGAATTCCTGTTTCTGTAGGTTATTGGCAATTACAGCAGGTGTCTCGGTGGTGCTCTAAAATAGGGTCCCAAGCAGTGGCTACCTACTGAAATGGTTGATAAACACACTTTCTAAAAGAAAAAACCCACACATTTATTACATGAGATAACACATGTCAAAGTGACTTTCCACAGTGTGTGGCACACAGACAGCTCTTAGTAAATGGGGTGTTTTGTTTTTAATTTGCTAAACTTTTGTTATTACTTTGTATTTATTTGGATTATTTTCTTTCTAAAGAGGGGAACAATATTAATATTTAAATGACCTGCATAACATTCTTAGTGATTAAAAATAAACTTTTATGTCCTTGGTTCAATGCTTTCAAAAAAGTTTTTGAGTATAAAATATTACATTTAAATATGCAAAATATAGAAAAGTTAAAAAATAAAAACTTCAGTTGTATTCCCATCAACTAAGAGCAAGAAGTGTTAACATTTTGGTATATTTATTTTCAGTCTCTTTGGAGTGTGTGTTTTTACATAGTTGAGGTCATATTTACAATTTTTAGATTCTTCTCTCATTGTAGACACAGAATGTATATTTTTTGTGGCTTTGAAACATGATAATCATTTCCCTATTATTGAACATTTGTTTTCAGTTTTTTCCTCACTGCCACGGTGATCTTATGTATTCTTGTGTTGCTGTTTAATATAACGAAATACCTGAGACAGGGCTATTTTAAAGGAAAGAGGCTTATTTGGCTCACACTTCTGCAGGCTGTATGGGCATGACGTCACTCGGCTTCTGGGGAGGCCTCAGGGAGCTTTTCCTCACGGTGGAAGGTGAAATGAGAGCAGGCATATCACATGGTGGGAGCAGGAGCAAGCGCGAGCAGGATGTGCTACGTATGTTTAAACAATCAGGTCTCACGAGAACTCACTATCACGAGGACAGCAGCCAAAGGGATGGTGCTAAACCATTCATGAGAAATCCACCCCTATGGTCCAATCAACAATCAGGTCTCACGAGAACTCACCAGCAGCCAAAGGGATGGTGCTAAACCATTCGTGAGAAATCCACCCCTATGGTCCAGTCACCTCCCACCAGGCCCCACCTCCAATACTGAGGATTACAATTCCACATGAGATTTGGGTGGGGACAAATATATAAACTATTATCACCTTGGATAAGCTATTTAGCTACCTTTCCCCTTAGTTTTTGCATTTGTAACTGTGGGAAATAATACTTCCTAAGGGTTATGAGGATTAACTGACATAATGTGTATAGAATCTGTAGAGCAGTCCTTGAAACAAGCCTGTAAAATATTGCCCCCATGTTCATCTTTATGCACAGAGGAGCTCCCCTTTTTTCCTTTTTATTGCTGTTGAAAAAATTTTTTAGCATAAATCCCCCAATAATAAAAGTACTTAATTGTTTTAATCTTACTACATATTGTGCAATCATTTTCTGGTTATGGCAATTTACATTCCTCTTGAGCAGCATGAGACTGTGAATATTTAATCGAACCCTCACCAGTATTACGTATTCTCATTTATTCATTTATTGTAGAATTGGGGTCTCACTTTGTTACATAGACTTAGAGTATAGTGACATGATCATAGCTCATTGCAGCCTCAAACTCCTGGGCTTAAGCAATCCTCTAGCCTCATCTTCCAGAGTAGCTGAGACTATAGGTATATGACACCACACCCAGCTAATTTTTTTTTTTTGAGACAGGGTCTTGCTGTGTTGCCCTGGCTGGGGTATAGAGACCACAGCTCACTGCAGCCTCGACCTCTTGGGCTCAAGTGATCCTCTTACTTCAGCCTCACAAGTAGCTGAGACCACATGCATGTGCCACCAACGCCTGGTTAATTTTTTTTATTTTTTGTAGAGACAGGGTCTCACCATGTTGCTCAGGCTGGTCTCAAATTCCTGGGCTCACGGGATCCTGCCACTTCAGCCCCCAAAGTGCAGGTATTACAGGTATGAGCCACTGTGCCTGGCCCATATTCTCATTTTTTTTTCTTTTTTGAGACGAAGTCTTGCTCTGTTGCCCAGGCTAGAGTGCAGTGGCACGATCTCAGCTCACTGCAAGCTCCGCCTCCCAGGTTCACGCCATTCTCCTGCCTCAGCCTCCCGAGTAGCTGGAACTACAGGCGCCCGCCACCATGCCTGGCTAATTTTTTGTATTTTTAGTAGAGACAGGGTTTCACCATGTTCGCCAGGATGGTCTTGATCTCCTGACCTTGTGATCCGTCCACCTCGGCCTCTCAAAGTGCTGGGGTTACAGGCGTGAGCCACCGCGCCCGGCCTATAGTCTCATTTTTTAAAATCCTTGTTTGAGAGGCAAATGAATTGCCCATTTTAGTTAGAGAAGGAGATTTATAGAAGATTAGTAAAGAATAAAGTTAGGGAGCTGGTTTGCTGAGATACTGGAAGAAGGCTTAAGAGTTGGGACTGTGTTGGGTGTCGGATCCTCACAGTTCTCCACAAGGACTTGAACTGGATTAAGGGCACCATGAGTCTAGAGGCAGGTCCAATAGGCTCCACCTTCCCCATCCAGCCAAACCGGTGGCCTCAGTTTCCTGTAAAAATTTCTGGTCTATGTATCTGAAGTACTGTCCCATCCCACTTCTTCTTTTTCATCTATCTAATCTTTCTTTCTTATCGTGATTCACTTTCATTTCCTCTAGGTCTTCCTCCACAGAAGGCTGGCCTGCAAAAACAGCTTAGCAAAGTACTGTGTCCTCTGCTGACAGACTCACTCTGGGCAGAAAGAAGGTGGCTGAGGCCGGGCGCAGTGGCTCAAGCCTGTAATCCTAGCACTTTGGGAGGCCGAGGTGGGCGGATCACGAGGTCAGGAGTTCGAGACCATCCTGGCCAACATAGTGAAACCCTGTCTCTACTAAAAATACAAAAAAATTAGCAGGGCGTGGTGGCAGGTGCCTGTAGTCCCAGCTACTCGGGAGGCTGAGGCAGGAGAATGGCGTGAACCCGGGAGGCGGAGCTTGCAGTGAGCCGAGATGGTGCCACTGCACTCCAGCCTGGGGGACAGAGCCAGACTCTGTCTCAAAAAAAAAAAAAAGAAGGTGGCTGAGCCAGTAAAGCTTAGGCATTACCAAATTTGCCAATAAGAGAAATCATTCTGCCGTCCCAGAAGTGGATGAGTAAAGGAGTGTAGGAATGGGGAAAGTTTCTACACCAGCACAGCCCTCAATATTTATATTAATTTTACTTTTAAACAATATTAGCATATGTCCACTGTTTTTTAAAAAGTCGTTTTCCTGAGTCTAAACATATGCAACTTACAACTCAGTAGGTTCTGCATAGACATTTTGCCAAAGAAGATATACAAATGGCCAAAAACACATGAAAAGATGCCCAGCATCATTAGCCGTCAGGGAAATACAAATCAAAACCACAGTGAAATATACCAGTTCACTCCTGGAGATAGAGAAATCCAAGCCCTCCCTTGTCCACTGGAGTGGGAGTGTAAAATGGTATGGCTCCGACGGAAAGCAGTGTGGCAGTTCCTCGTAAGTTAAACATCATATTACCGTGTGACCCAGCAGTTCCACTCCTGGGTATACACTGAAAAGAATTAAAAACAAGTGTTCAGACAAAAACGTGCACAAATGTTTATAACAGCATTATTCACAACAGTCAAAAAGTAGAAACAGCCCAAATGTCCATCAACTTATGAATGGATAAATAAAAGGTGGTATATCTGTACAGTGGAAGATTCTTTGGCAATAAAAAGAAATGAAGTGTCAGTATATAGTACAACATGGATACCCCTTGAAAACATGCTGAGTGAAAGAAGCTAATTGCAGTATACTGCATATTGTATAATTCCATTTATGTGAAATGTCCAGAATATGTAAATCTATAGAGACAAAGTACATTAGTGGTTTGAGTGATTGCCTAGGGCTGTGGTGGGGGTGCAGGAGAACGGGAAGTCACTGCTAGTGGGTATGTAGGGCAGGGGGGATCTTTTGGGGGTGATAAGATGTTCTAGAATTGATTGTGTACAATTTTGTGAATATACTAAAAACTATTGAATTGTACATTTTAAATAGGTGAATTGTATGGTATATGAATTATATGTCAATAAAGCTGTCATGAAACTCAACTAGAAAAAATACAAGTTTATCATAGAAAATATGTAATACAGAGAAGTGGAAGAGGAAAAAGGTAATTAGCATTTTTAAAAATTCCCTATTTTTATTTCAGTGATAAAAAATAATATAAGCTTATTCAAGAACAATACTGACACTTTAAAACAACATTCTCATATAAGATTTCAGTGCTCTCTGGGCACGGTGGCTCACGCCTGTAACGCCTGTAATCCCAGCACTTTGGGAGGCCGAGGCGAGCAGATCACTTGAGGTCAGGAATTCAAGACCAGCCTGGCCAACATGGTGAAACCCTGTCCCTGCTAAAACTGCAAAAATTAGCCAGGCATGGTGGCGGGCGCTTGTAATCCGAGATACTGGGGAGGCTGAGGCAGGAGAATTGGTTGAACCCGGGAGGTGGAGCTTGCAGTGAGCCGAAATGGCGCCATCGCACTCCAGCCTGGGCGACAAGAGCGAGACTCTGTCTCAAAAAAAAAAAAATTTCAGTGCTCAAGGTTGTATTTCTGTTTATAACTGGTGGCGGGGGGGTTAAATAAATTTTGCCTTTGGGACAACATCACATGGTGTTTTAGAAACAAAGATTTCTCAGTAGTTGGTGGTGGGAGAGTTGGATCCTCACGTACCTATGATGAAGAACCTGTGCAGTCACAGTTTATACCGTATTCCACTAGTGAACAAAACTTTAATTTTCACAGAGCAGCATCATGTTAAGTGACTGTTGTTTTAACTTTATTGATTTTTTTTTGCATGTACTAATTTGTAAATTTTGTTTGTGTTAGAGTTAGAAGCACATAAAAATTATGTTTTTACATCTTTTTTTTTTTTTTTTGAGATGGAGTCTCACCCTATCACCCAGGCTGGAGTGCAGTGGTATGATCTCCGCTCACTGGAACCTTTGCCTCCCAGGTTCCAGTGATTCTCCTGCCTCAGCCTCTTTAGTAGCTGGGACTGCAGGCATGCACTACCACGCCCGGCACATTTTTGTATTTTTAATAGAGACGGGGTTTTTCCATGTTACCCGGGTTGGTCTCTTAACTCCTTACCTCAGGTGATCCACCCACCTCAGCCTTCCAAAGTGCCGGGGTTACAGGCGTGAGCCACCGCACTCAGCCACAAATTATATTTCTTAATTCTTTTTATCCTATTACCCCTTCCCTTGGCTACCACCCCCTACCCTCCACCCACATCCACAGTGCTTTAAGATAAAGGAGATTAATTTCGCCTGTAGGAATCCATGGGAACTTGGCCTTCAGACTTCAGGCAAGCACCAGAGTGGAAACATTTGGAAGTCTTGTTCTAACATGTTTTTACTTTAAAATTTTTTTAAAATTGAATTAGGTTTTTATGTTTTTAGAACCATTTTGCCCTCCCTTTGATGGGACATTGCCAAATTAATAGGCTGTTTTGAAGATTACTAAGATGGGCATCTTTCATTTCAGTAGGGAAAAGAACATGTACTAAAGGAATTACTCAGGTGAAAATGCTTTTGTGATTAAAAATGATCTTCAGAACTGATACTTCTCATGAAGTAAATTTCAACAGTGCAAGCAAACCCTGTTTTCCTGTTGTTATGACTTTGTTGTTCTCACCTCTCCTCCACACCTCCCCACCACAGCGTCACTCCCTTTATAGCCTGTTCCTACTGGTACCTCCTCATTCCAGTTCTCTTTCTAGACCCTCTACTATCCTCTGCATTTATTTTGAACTGAACTTTGGATTAAAGTACTACCTTTTTGTAGCTGTTAGTCAAAGTTTGTCTTCACTTTCGCTTGGAATTTGAGGTTACTCTACTGTTGTTCAGACTTTACCTTTAAAATTCCCGGAGCATCCTATCAGTAACACAATGAGTTTTAAAAATTTCGGTAAAGGTGGTCATAATTTTTACAGGAACTAATTTTATCCCATTTAGTTCACAGATTTTCATTTTGCCTTTTTAATGGGCATAGAATTCTCTTTCATGTTTTTCTGTAGCCGAGAAACCTAGTCAAGAATGTGAGGTGAACCTTTCAAGTAAAATTGTAGTTGAAGAAACAAAAGTGGAAAGGCTAGGTTAAAATAAATTTGACCCTGGCCTAATTCCATTTATCTCATACCCACTTTAGAAAAGAACTAAAACAGGCTGTGCATGGTGGCTCACACCTATCATTTCTTTGCGTTTTTACTAATTCATGCTTCTTTTTTGACTTTGCTGACTTGTCCCTGTATTAATCTTTCACTGACAAAAATATCCTCTGTTCTCAAGTTTCCCTCTTCTGTTTCCTACCAGATAATACTTGTGGTTTTTTTGTTGTTAAGTCAATTTTAAACATCATCTTTAGAGATTTTTTTCTACATCTGTTTCCTTGGGTAAAAGGTAGCGAGAGACTTTAGTATTGTAGTTCAATTGAACAAACATTAATTAAACACTGTTTATATGCCTAGGCTGTGTTTTGGTAAGGATTGTAAAAGAAGTAATGGGCACATTCTCATGCTGCAAGCATTTAAGCACTTGAATTCCAGATGGGAAATAATATATATGCATGAAATAACTTGAGAAAAATTCTAAAGCAATAAATAAGCAAATTCGAGACAGTGTCTACTAAATACCAAATAAGTTACAGTGCTTTAAAATAAGCTCTAAAGTTATTGTGCTCTAAAAAATTGGTCTCTGAAAATGTTTCAGTATGGATTCTGTATTAACCATTGCCTTCGGCTGGGCGTGGTGGCTCACGCCTGTAATCCCAGCACTTTGGAAGGCTGAGGTGGACGGATCACGAGGTCAGGAGATCAAGACCATGCTGGCTAACACGGTGAAACCCCATCTCTACTAAACATACAAAAAATTAGCTGGGTGTGGTGGCACATACCTGTAGTCCCAGCTACTTGGGAGGCTGAGGCCAGAGAATTGCTTGAACCCCGGAGGCGGAGGTTGCAGTGAGCCAATGTGATGCCACTGTACTCCAGCCTGGGCGACAGAGAGAGACTCCGTTTCAAAAAACAAAAAATACTATTGCCTCAAATTATAATTGGCCTCTTGTAAGGCTAAATAGTATTATTACAAGTTCTCTTCCTCCTCCTCCTCCTAATTTATCAAACTCTTCAACCCCTAGCTAAATTCCATCTTGCTTATGGAATCTGCCCTACATACCACAAGCAGCACAGAATCTGGAGCCAGTCTGCCTAGGTTGAGTCCTAATTCTGAGAATTGTTTGACTTTGGATGAGTTGCTTTACCTATTAGTGCTTCAGTTTGCTTGTCTATAAAATGGTAGTGCTAATAATAACTACCTAATAGGACTGTTGTGAGGAATTGTTACTATATGTATGGCAAAGAGTAAGCACTATATAAATGTGTCTTGTTATTCTCATACTCTGTTATTACGGTCACTTCTCACAATAGACTTAAACATAAACATTTCTATAAAGTGATTTATCTGAGCTTATTTTTTGGAATTTTATATTTTGTATATTCTGCTTTATAATAGCTGTGTTAACATACAATTAGCATCTCTCTTCCATCCTCACCTTTAGAAGTGAATTGATGTTACCAGAGAGTGTCCACTTATCTTCCTGTGACTTTGCAGATCCCTGGTCAGCTTTTTCTCTTTCCTGTTTCTGTTAAGTATTTATTCATTCTGCGTTGTTGCCTATTAGGTTCTGCATGTGTGCTTTTCACTAGCTTATTATAAAAGCTTTTCCTCCCAAGGAGCAATGCTGTTTCAGTGATGACAACAAATGTGATTATTGAACTCTTAGTGCCATGCATCTTGCTATCACTAGAAAATTCATGATTCACAAATAGCCAATAGCTGGGCTTGGTGGCTCACACCTGTAATCCCAACACTTTGGGAGGCCAAAACAGGAGGATCACTTGAGCCCAGGAGTTCAAGACCAGCCCAGGCAACATGGTAAAACCCCATCTCTTCTAAAAATGCAAAAATGGTGGGCGCCTGTAATTCCACCTACTTGGGAGGCTGAGGCAGGAGAATCACTAGGACCTGGGAGGCAGAGGTTGCAGTGAGTCAAGATTGCCCCACTGCACTCCAGCCTGGGCGACAGAGTGGAGACTGTGTCTCAAATAAATAAATAAAATAAAAATCACACAGAGTCCTCAGCAGAGTAAATAAAACAAAATTTCTAGCGGTTGACATCTGGAGACTATTTACAAGGATGTTCTTAATGTACCTTTATGGATGACTTTAGCAGTTTCTCATAAATTATCTCATTTTATTCTTACAGCAAAGAAACAAAGGCTCATCGGGTTGAACTAATTTGACTAAGATTACACAGCTGGCAAGTATCAGAAAACTGTATTTGCACTGAGAAGGGAATGACTCCTAAAGTAGAGCTTCCTTTCCCACTGCTCTGCCTTATCTCTAGTCTTAGTTCTTGTTTTGAAAGGGAACTTCTGGTACTTACGAATGACGGGGCTTATCTTCTTGAAAGTGGTAATAAACTGTACTGAATTTCTAAGGTTAAAAAATTAAGATGTAACATTACCAGTTTTCTCTTTTATTGATGCTTTCCTTAGATTTTTTTTTTTAATAAATAATCTCTTTTACCCTTTCGTGAGAACTGTATGTAGATTTCATTCTGGACATATAAATATTAAGGCTTAGGTAGCATTTCAAGTATTTGTGTTCAGAAATTAATGCATGAAATACTGTACTCTTTTTTGAGTAAATTCTAAAAATAATCCCTAATCATTTCATTACAGACAGTTGGACATTATTTTGCCATTTACCAATATACTTTTTTTTTATATACCTTAAAGACCAGAGAGAAAGGTAAGAACAGTTATGAAATTGCTCTTCTCTGATTACGAAGACTTATTTAGGAGGACTGGAAGCAGAATTTTCAGACATGTTTCTGTCTTTCTAAATGGATTCTATTAACTTCCACAGTACTTTGTTCATAGCAGACCTTCAAATATTTGGTTGGCTTCGTGCAAAAAGGAGCTGTCTCTTTACTCCCTTCTGTATTGCTGATGCTAATTGAATTATCTTTTAAAGATTCAGCATATTTTATGGGAATTTAATTTTTTTGAGAACATTGGTGTCTTTCTGAAGGTTTCTTTTTTTTTTTTTTTTTTTTGAGACAGAGTCTCACTCCTTTGCCCAGGCTAGAGTGCAGTATCATGATCTTAGCTCACTGCAACCTCTGCCCCAAGAGTTCAAGTGATTGTCCCACCTCAGCCTCCTGAGTAGCTGGGATTACAGGCCTGCCACCACGTCCAGCTAATGTTTGTATTTTCAGTAGAGACTGGGTTTCACCATGTTGGCCAGGCTGGTCTTGAACTCCTGACCTCAAGTGATCCCCCCCACCTTGGCCTCCCAAAGTGCTGGGATTACAGGCATGTGCCACTGTGCCCAGCCTGAAGGTTTCTTTATAGCATGTAAAAAAAATGTAATTCATCAGAATATCCACTCACATCCTGATACTTCCTTGAGTAATAATCTTCTGTCTTTAGCTGCTATTTCTGTCCTGTATTTTCATTGCAATTGTATGCTTTTCTTCTTTAACCATTCCCATACATGGATATGGTAACAGCCACATTGGGTGAAGCTTCATCAGTGTCTCCATGCTGTATTTTTTCTACCCATCCCAATCTTTTTTTTTTTTTTTGAGACGGAGTTTTGCTTTTGTTGCCCAGGCTGGAGTGCTATGGCACAATTCTTCTGCCTCAGCCTCCCGAGTAGCTGGGATTACAGGCATGCGCCTTCATGCCCAGCTAATTTTGTATTTTTAGTAGAGACAGGGTTTCTCCATGTTGGTCAGGGTGGTCTCGAATTCCTGAGCTCAGGTGATCCGCCAGCCTCGGCCTCCCAAAGTGCTGGGATTCCAGGCGTGAGCCACCGCGCCTGGCCTGTCCCAATCTTTTAGAAACGTAGTCTGGGTCCTTGTAAAGCACATGGCTGCTTAAAAACATTCCGTTACAGCTGCAGACTCCTAATGTGTTCTAGAGGACATTGCATTTTACATTTTCCGTTTCTTATAAACTTTCACGAAAGCAACATAAGTAAATAGCTGATAAAGTGTTCTTTGTGGCTTTGAAGAAACGTTAGTAGCTTACGAGATGCCCTTTACCAGCAGCCCATTAATACTTGGTTTATATTATTTTTTATTCATATGTCTGAGCTGGATTCTATAGGGAGAAATGAAAAATATTTTATAGGCAAAATGTTATGAGATATCTGCTAATATCATAGGCAAAAGTGCTTTTGCAATATGTATTATATCTCATTAATTTAATGGTATCCTGGATAATATAATATCCTTTTACTGGAGGTTTTTTAAATAGAAGTGTCTTTTCATTACAGTTTAAAAGATGATTGTAAACTTTCATATAAGTCAAGTACGCAGTTGTTAGTAATCTTATATGTATGTACTCCTTATATTTAGCAAGATGAAACTTTTCAGATCCATATGCTAAGTTATCAGATTTACTGGCCCTTCACACAAATCAAAAAACGAAGTTAAACACGACTTTGCTGTCGCTGTTTTTCTTTCCTCTGCCCTCTCACTGTATTCTATCTCTCACCATCTGTTACTGACAGTTATCAGCATAGAGGAGCCTGTACCTGGAGGTGGATTCATAACTGTCTTTTACCTTCCACATCTACTCAGTCCTGCAAACTGTGAACTCCACCTCCATGCTCTTTTTTTTTTTTTTTTTTTTGAGATGGAGTCCCTGTTTCCCAGCCTGGAGTGCAGTGGCATGATCTCGGCTGACTGCAACCTCCGCCTCCCAGGTTCAAGTGATTTTCCTGCCTCAGCCTCCCTAGTAGCTGGAATTACAGGCATGAGCCACTGAGCATGGCTGGGCTTATGTTTTGTATCCCCCTAGTAATTGGTTCATGGCACACTAGGGGAAAAAAGATGGTCTTTCACAACAGATAGTCTGAAAAGTGCTGGTCTAAATTCCTGTATTAGGCTCTGGCCCCGCCTCCGTTTATCAGGTTCGTCACTCACTGCTTTACTTCAGCACTCTTATTCCAAAGTGTAACTATTCGCTGTTCATTCTGTACTTCCTCACCTTTTTATTTGGTCCTGTTTATTTCTTCTCTTGAGATTGCCTCTCCATGCACCTCAGGTATGAGTAGAATGGAGGGAACACACCATCTCAGAGCTGGGTTACAATGTTCTCTTGTCCAGTGTTCTCTGCTATATCAATATTTCCTCCAGACCACGGCTGAAGATGAACAAGGCAGCTCAGCAGATTGAAGGTGCCTGGGGCCAGCACTCATTCGCCCTATCCGAGAAACGCAGGGACCTCCCTGACCCTGTTGTCCGCCTGTTAGCATGATGAGCAGCTGTGGATTTCATCTGTGTTTCTTCGGCAGGGGGCATGTAGGTGTAGAAATGGATACTACCAATTGGATTGGCTGATTTAATGCCTCACGAATATCAGTACCTTCATGGGTATTTTATGTCTCCTCTGGTCTCGTGAATATTTGGTGGTTATGAGTGCTTTCATTCCTTCCTGTGTTTACCATATGGATGCCCTGTTTACTTTCTCTGTGTCTAACTTCTCACGCTGTGTGCTCTGCACTTATTTTCATCTCTTTTATTTGTATCTTTAATTTTCTGTAATGGAATTGGATATTCTTAAATATTCATGCATTACACCTCTCCGCAATAAAAGTAACCTTCATTCCTCTGACTCTCAAAGAAATTGCCTGTCATTGATCACATTCTTCTTTGTAGCAAAGTGTTTTTGAGAGAAGAGGAATGTTAGGGCAGGGTTTATAGACATAGCGTATAATTCATTACCTGCTAGAGTATCCGCTCTTGTATTTTTATTAGCCACTTTTAGAATATATAGTCCTCAGGGCATGTTGTGTCTCATCTGTCTCTCTCTTGCCCCATTGTATTTAGTATGTGGATCTTGTTGGTTGTAGACACTCAAAATTGATTACCCTGAAGGCTGGTGAAGTTTAGTTAAAGCGCTCAACCTCTGAGGTCAGAGTTCCGTCTCATGTGGAGACTTACTTGCTTTGTTTCATGTCCTCATAGTAACCTTGAATGCTGGCCAAGTGGCTTTTGGTTACAAAGAGCACTGGGTAAGACGAAGAATTAGCACTTGTATTGCCTAAGGAGTTTAAAACCAGTGTTCCTCTGAATATGGGGCAGGAGCATCGTGTTCCCATGCAAAGGGCAACATTATATCACAATTTTTCAAGATAAGAAAAAGTAGACAGTGAGGATGGCAGAAGAAAATATATGTGAATTTGTCTGTAACTATACTTTCTTTTTCTTTTTAAGAGGCAAGGTCTTGCTGTGTTTCCCAGGCTGGAGGGAAGGGATGGTCATAGCTCACTGCTGCCTTGAACTGCTGGGCTCAAGCAGTCCTCCCGCCGCAGCTTCCTGAGTAGCTAGGACCACAGGCACACGCCACCATGCTCAGCTAATATTTTAGATTGTCTGTAGAGATGGGGTCTCGCTTTAAGGCCCAGGCTGGTCTTAAATCCCTGGTCTCGAGCGATTCTCGCAGAGTGCTAAACCGCCATGCCCAGCCACATATGTTGGCATAAGAATTCAGTCACGTATCTATGTTAGAAGAATCCGAAATTGCTAAGAAATAATATGAAATTTCAAATTAACTTATATAAGTCAACATTTTAAGAATTAATTTTCTTTAAATGAAATAAACCAGGGGCAAGAGTTTCAAAAAATGCTTTCAGATGTCCACATAAAGTGGGAAGAAGAATGGCGGTGCAGTCAAGAATAAAGAAGGAGCACAAATGAAAATTGGTGTCGAGATAGACTGAAGAAACCTGGTCTTTCCATTATGATGAACAAAATTCCAGTGTAGGTATCAGTCTTACTGATACTTTGTACTCAAGTAGAAGATTAAGGTATAGGATTCTTTTAGCTAGATTGTGGATGATTTGCATGATGAGATTGAATTGAAGACAGTGTATGAAACCAAGTCGAATGGAGACGGAATGTGTCATGGAACTCATCTCAGTAGACCTTCCCGGCAGCCCTGCAGTCCTCCACAGTTGCCAGGACAGTTACTGTTCAGTTCCCCACACTGGCTATTTTAAACCTTCTATATGCTCCTCAACTCCTTGTTCCCAACATACCACTCCCTCCCTGCCTCCAGTATATGGATCTCCTATGAGTCTGTTTCTGCTGATTTTTCCCCCAGTTTTCTTCTTTAAATCAAGATGTGATCTCTTGTATGCCTGGTTGTTTTAGATTATATACTGAATATTACATATGAAAAGTTGTGGAAATAATCAGCCTTTGTTGGATTTTTCTTGCAGAGAGGATTGACTTTAGTTTCTGGCAGGCAACAGGTTAGAACAGATCACCTTAATTCAACCAGAGATGAGATGATTGATTCTGCTGGGCCTTAGTCCCTGTGAGCACTGATGTATTTCAGGCTTGCCTTTTCTTCTGGGGAGTATCACTTTTAGGTCCCACCGCAAGGCCTGTGGTCCCCTCTTCTTGGAAGACCTTGAACTCTGGTTTTTCCTCCAGCTCTGTGAGCCTACTCAACGCTCTGCTCAGCTTTTCCGGCTTCCAGACTGAAGCTTTCTGCCAGCTTTTCTAGTTATCAGCAGGAGGGTTTTGTCTGAAATGAGCCAGTCTGCCCTTGCCAGAAGTACATGCTTTCTTATGTTTGTTTTTGCACATGTTTAAAATGACAGAGCCAGGTGCTGGCTTACATCTGTAATCCCAGCAGTTTGGGAGGCCGAGGCGGGCAAATCACTTGAGGTCAGGAGTTCGAGATCAGCCTGGCCAACATGGCGAAACCCTGCCTCTACTAAAAATACAAAAATTAGCCGGGCGTGGTGGTGCATGCCTGTAATCCCAGCTACTCAGGTGGCTGAGGCAGGAGAATCACTTGAATTGGGAGGCAGAGGTTGCAGTGAGCCAAGATCACACCACTGCATTCCAGCCTGGGCAACAGAGACTCTGTCTCAAAAAAAAAAAAAAAAAAATATATATATATATATATATACACACACACACACACACACACACACACACACGCACACACATATATATGTATACAGCATAAGTGCATATGATTTATGAACAGATATACCTACAGTGGGTATACTCATGATCAGTTTCTTTGCCTACGCTGGGCATGGTGGCATGCATCTGTAATCCTGGCACTTTGGGAGGCTGAGGTGGCAGGATCACTTGAGGCCAAGAGTTTGAGACCAGCCTGGGCATAGTGAGACTCTGTTTCTACAAAAAATTAAAAAATTAGCTGGATGTGATGGCACGCACCTGTAGTCCCAGCTGTTTGGGAGGCTAAGGTGGGAGGATTGCTTGAGCCCAGAAGTTCAAGGCTGCATTGAGCTATGACCTTGCCACTGCACTCCAGCCTGGGGGACAAAGTGAGACCATGTCTCAGGGGAGAGGGGGAGATATATATGTGTGTGTGTGTGTGTGTGTGTGTGTGTGTGTGTGTATGTGTATGTATATTACTGATAGTATGCTTATAAGCAAAGATACATGATATATCTTTGATACGTATCTTTATTATATAGTATATATAATATATACCTTTTATTATATATATCTGGTATATATTATATATAAAGCTATATATCTTTGATATGTATCTATGTATAAGATACATATACAAGCTCTATCTTATGTATCTCATCTATATCAACTATATATGAGATAAATAGGATATATAGATATATAAAAGATATATATCAAAGATATATCAAATATATAACATGTTTTATATATATAAGATATATGCAAGCTATATCTTATGTATCTCATATATATCTTAGCTATATCTGAGATATATAAATAATATATAAATATATAAATATAAGTACACCACCAAAATTTGGAGACTCTTGCATGTTAGTCCCTCTTTTTTAATGTGATGTTGGTTCAGTAAGTACCTGTGGCCTGCCTGGTAAAAATTTTTCTAAATGCACAAAGATGAATGTCAGATATCTTATGATAATTTCTAATGGGGCGGTTATATAGCCCAACATATAAACCTGAAGAAATGAACTCATAACATTAAAGGAATGCAGCAAATAAAGAGTCTTATTGGTGGGTTTTATTTATTTGCTGTGTAACCTATTTTTCTACATTTTACATATTTGAAAAACATCTCAATATATTGGAAATTGTTCATTTTGTGGGCTCCTTAAAGTAGCAATTTGGTATTTACAACATGTACACCTGAAAACAGCTGGTTTTTAAAAGTTATTTAAAAATGATTATAGAGGTTAAGGATACAGGCTCTGGAATCAGATTCTAAATTGAATCCTGACTTTGCTACATAACAGCAGTGTGACCGAGGCCTATGTGTTTAATCTTTCTATTGCTGTTTACTTCTGTAAAAAATGGAAATAATTTTAGAACTACTTTATAGGACTTATAAGGATTAAATTATATATATGTAACAAATTTAAAACACTGATACTTAGTAAATCTTCAATAACTGTTAAAGAGATGGAGTCTTGCTATGTTGCCCAGGCTGGTCTGGAACTCCCAGGCTGAAGCAAGCTTCTCACCTCAGCCTCTTGAGTAGCTGACACTACAGGCACACCACTGTGCCCGACTTAGTCTCAGCATTTTATTCAGATCATGCAAGCTATTTTGTCAGGCATCTTCAAAGAAGGTTCTAATAAATTATTTGCTTTTGCCATTATATTTTCAAGAATTGATATTTTAAAACAATGTGTAGTATTATGTGTCTGTTTAATGAGTAAAGTGTAAGACAGTTTCCATGAGGATGTATAGTTAATACAGGCAGTAAACATGATTTTTGTTTTAAAAGAGGTGGCTATAGTCTGAACCAAAGTATTTTCAAGTCTTAGATTCTGTTGGTTGTGGCTTAAAAGTATGATTGCAGTACATTTTTACAACAAAGAGGTATTTAAAACCAAATAAGCACAATTTGGATGTGTTTACTTCTCTTTTGTTTATTTATGTAAAACTTGTATATATCTGTGCATAAGAGAAGGAAAAGAGGAGATGACTCTTTATCTTCGTACTGCTTGGGTATACCCACAATGAGGCTTTTGACCTGTCATTTCCATTTACGTAATGGATTTTGAACTCAAAAGCCCTGTAAATACATAAGCGATCTTGAACCAAGCCCCATTATGAAAGGCAGGATTGAGGAATATGAAACAAATTATGCTTCCTTTCATTCACTTTATCTGCCCCAAGGTTTTTTTTGGGAATATGAGTCACATAGTTTCAGTTAATTTCTTCATATTTTTAACAGTGCTTTCTCTTCATAACTGAAAATCTGTATTTGATTGTTTTTCCCTTAGAATCATTATCTTCACATTTATTCTTGTTTTTCCTTTTGTGTCTTGTAACTTTGTCACATTTTTATCCTTGTTGCCTACCTTATAGCATAAATTTTCTCTTCTGTGGCCTTTCTTTTTGCTAAATGAAGAACTAAATCTTTATGAAATTATATTTTTTATTCTTATTAAAGAAATATTAAAACAATGTGATTTACTTTTGTACTGTACTATTATGTAGCAATTTAAGTATTTAGAATGATTACCGAAAGGCTGTTTTACTAGTTTTAATGACAATGCTATTTAATTTTTATGAAGTGAATATGGGGAAGTACAAAAAAAGGAACAGCATGATTTAGTGATTTACATTGTGAATATGGGAAATAAGGAGGTAAAAATTAATTTTAAATAGCATCTATTTCCTTCCACAAGTATTTGCATTTGTTTAATTACAGTAATAAGAATATCTATATCCAGGAAATACCTATAGCATAACTTGTATTAGCAAGGAAGAATCCAGAATGGAGTGATTCACCATGAGCCATATTTGGCTACTGTGACACTGTCAAGGCAATGTCATAGACAGCAGCATCGTCCAATAGAAATATGTGAGACATATATATAATTTTGTTGTCTAGTAACCACATTAAAAATTTTCAAAGGGATAAATTAATTTTAGTAATAGTTTATTCAATATATCTAAAGTATTATTTCAACAATCAATATGTAGAATTAATAAATTCTTTTATATTGATTTTATTCATACTAAATCATTGAAATATGGTATGTATTTTATAAATATAGCACATCTTAATTTGGACACAATTTTCATTGGAAATGTTTGAACTACATTTCAATTTCATAAAATGTACAGGTGAAAAACATTCACATACCCAAGTTATTCCAAACATACTTAAGTTTTTCAGTAACTGAATTGATGTCCATTTAAAAATTTTAATTTATTAAAATTTATAAAAATGAAAAATTGAGTCCCTCAGTGTGTGTTCATATTTCAGGTACCCAATAGCCGTGTGTGGTTAGTGGCTACCATTTTGAATAGCATAGGTATAGAATAGAGCTGACAGTTGAAGATGTCAGCTAAGAAACCCTGAATCATTATTATTATTATTTTTATTTTATTTTATTTTATTATTCTTATACTTTAAGTTTTAGGGTACATGTGCACAACGTGCAGGTTGGTTACATATGTATACATGTACCATGTTGGTGTCCTGCACTCATTAACTCATCATTTACATTAGGTATATCTCCTAATGCTATCCCTCCTCCCCCCACCCCACAACAGTCCCCGAAGTGTGATGTTCCCCTTCCTGTGTCCATGTGTTCTCATTGTTCAGTTCCCACCTACGCATGAGAACATGCGGTGTTTGGTTTTTTGTCCTTGCAATAGTTTGCTGAGAATGATGGTTTCCAGCTTCATCTATGTCCCTACAGAGGACATGAACTCATCATTTTTTTATGGCTGCATAGTATTCCATGGTGTATATGTGCCGCATTTTCTTAATCCAGCCTATCATTGTTGGACATTTGGGTTGGTTCCAAGTCTTTGCTATTGTGAATAGTGCCACAATAAACATACGTGTGCATGTGTCTTTATAGCAGCATGATTTATAATCCTTTGGGTATATACCCAGTAATGGGATGGCTGGGTCAAATGATATTTCTAGTTCTAGATCCCTGAGGAATCGCCACACTGACTTCCACAATGGTTGAACTAGTTTACAGTCCCACCAACAGTGTCAAAGTGTTCCTATTTCTCCACATCCTCTCCAGCACCTGTCGTTTCCTGACTTTTTAATGATGGCCATTCTAACTGGTGTGAGATGGTATCTCACTGTGGTTTTTGATTTGCATTTCTCTGATGGCCAGTGATGATGAGCATTTTTTCGTGTGTTTTTTGGTTGCATAAATGTCTTCTTTTGAGAAGTGTCTGTTCATATCCTTCGCCCACTTTTTGATGGGGTTGTTTGTTTTTTTCTTGTAAATTTGTTTGAGTTCATTGTAGATTCTGGATATTAGCCCTTTGTCAGATGAGTAGGTTGCAAAAATTTTCTCCCATTCTGTAGGTTGCCTGTTCACTCTGATGGTGGTTTCTTTTGCTGTGCAGAAGAGCCTGCATTGCCAAGTCAATCCTAAGCCAAAAGAACAAAGCTAGAGGCATCACGCTACCTGACTTCAAACTATACTACAAGGCTACAGTAACCAAAACAGCATGGTACTGGTACCAAAACAGAGATATAGACCAATGGAACAGAACAGAGCCCTCAGAAATGATGCCGCATATCTACAACTATCTGATCAAAGCCAAAATTGACAAATGGGATCTAATTATTATTATTTTGAGACACAGTCTTACTCTGTTGCCCAGGTTAGAGTGCAGTAGTGAGATCATAGCTTGCTACATCCCAGGCTCAGGTGATCTTCCCACTTCAGCCAAGTAGCAGGGACTTTAGGCATACATCGCCACACCTGGCTAATTTTTATTTTTAGTGGAGAGGTGGGGGTCTCACTGTGTTGCCCAGGCTGGTCTTGAACAACTGAGCTCAAACAATCCACCTGCCGCGGCCTCCCAAAGTGCTGAATTACAGATGAGCCACCATGCCTGGCCTAGCAAACGTTATTACATTGAAATTATGAGAATGACATTTTAAGTGAAGGTTGTATCTAAATTCCAAATCATCTGCATTATTTTCAGAAAACAGTTTGGAGATCGTTGCTACCTTCTGTGGTCCTCACTCAGGGGTCCTCAAGCTGAGATACTGTTAATTCCTAGAAACTGCCTTATGGCATATTGCTGTGCTCAACACTCATCAGTGGGATATGAAATCAACCTAGTGGATCTTGATCAGCATTTTTAAAATATATGAAATTGTATTGAATGGAATGAAGAACATATCAGAGTGATTCACCTGTGTTAAGTTTTAGCTGCATAAATGTATGTATTTTGTGTGTTCAGGAGCTCAGTGAAAAATGAATTTTTTATTGTGTGTCACAGTTTTTGACCATCATCCCTCTGAGGCATACTTTTGATTGCTGGTATACTAAATATTGCCTAAGGGTATATTTGTTTAAACGAAGTGTTAATCAGAGAAGAAAACTATAGATTTTTAGCAATGAGATATAAGTGATATTGGAACATATCTAACGAGTAAAGTGGTAAAAATAAATGTAAAGTGGTATGGAATGTCCATGATAAACAGAATAATATGGATGTGGTCACTTTCTTTTTTGAGACAGGGTCTTGCTCTGTCACCGAGGCTGGAGTGCAGTGGCGAGATCTTGGCTCATTGCAACCTCTGCCTCCCAGGTTCAAGCTATTCTCCTGCCTCAGCCTCCCAATTACCCGGCATTACAGGCGCCCACCACCATGCCCAGCTAATTTTTGTATTTTTTTAGTAGATATGAGGCTTCACCATGTTGGCCAGGCTCATCTCGAACTTCTGACCTCAGGTGATGCGCTTGCCTCCGCCTCCCAAAGCGCCAGGATTATAGGCATGAGCCACCACACCTGGCCTTGGATGTCATCACTTTCTTCCTCAGTTAATTGGCTAGGATAGACAAATTTGAACTTTGTGTTAATAAACTGCATTATTAGTTTGGTGACTGGTCCTTTAAATGTTGATTTGACTATAAATCAAATTTAAATTTGGGCTTGAATCTTTATTCTTCAGAAGGATCTTGGCTTCAAAAGTAAATGTATAGTATTTATCTGATTTGTATGAAATACAGAAAAATGGCACCCATAGTCTTCTTAAAGCATTTCAATGAAATAATATTACATATTTCACTATGTATTCCCATAAATTATTTTTAAAAATTTTAGTAACACGTAATGTTTAATCTCATTGGACATCCATTAAGATGCATAGAAAATGAAGTCAAATCCTACCCAGAATTGAGATATGCTTTTGGTAAAATGGAGGTTTTTTTCTTTTTTTTTTGAGACGGAGTCTTGCTCTGTCACCCAGGCTAGAGTGCAGTGGCGCGATCTCGGCTCACATCAAGCTCCACCTCCCGGGCTCACGCCATTCTCCTGCTGCAGCCTCCCTAGTAGCTGGGACCACAGGCGCCCCCCACCACGCCCGGCTAATTTTTTTTTTTTTTTTTATGTTTTTAGTAGAGACGGGGTTTCACCGTGTTAGCCAGGATGGTCTCGATCTCCTGACCTCGTGATCCACCTGCCTCGGCCTCCCAAAGTGCTGGAATTACAGGCATGAGCCACCGCGCCTGGCCAGGGATTTTTTTTTTTCTTAGCCTGTTACTTTAAATTATTCTTTTATTTAATGTTTCTTCCTTAAAGTTTTGGGGTTCTCATGTTTTGTATAAGCTTCGCTTTAATATGTTTGTTTGAAATTCTTAAGCTGTAGAGAGTCAACGCATCAAATGATTTTTACACAGTGTACACGTTTGGAATGCTTTTTTGCCACAAGAGTCTGGAATCTTGGGCAGCACTCGCTGTGGTGCTTTTAAAAGACGAAATATGTCACAATCAGTGCCGTAGCAGTGATTGTAGCATGTCACTGTTTCTTTTGTGAGGATTTGTATAAACATAGGGATTACTACAAAATAGCTTTACTGTTTAGATACAGCAAATAAGTTTGAATGCAGTCTCAACTAATAGCCCACAGGTACCACACGCTATTAGCACATATTTTAAAATACTGTGTATTAACTGGGCATCTTTCTCCTTGTGAATTTTCTCTTGCCCAAGTGCTTTGTAGTGAGATACTAGGTATACCAGAAGATCAGCCTGTTGAAATGCTATTCCTGTAGCATTAAGGAAGAAGAAGAGACAAAAACAAACATTTAATTTATAACTGTTTCCAAAAGCAGTAAGACTATACTGATTAGAAATCCCATTAGGAAGTTTATCTTATTGCTTAAATTAAGGCATTTGTATTGAAATGTGTTAGGGATGCAGACAGAAGAGGTCCCTTTGCCTCTCAGAGTAGGGGCAGGGATGCAGATGGGAGTCCGTGTGTCTGACTTTCTCCCTTTCAGAGAGAAACAGTAGAAAATTGTTTCCTTACTCTTTCATGAATCTAGTAAGTACAAGGCCCAGGGCTAAACATTGCAAAGAATGAAAATTATCTATGCCTGGGTTATGAGTATTCAAATGGCTTAAGTCTAGTTGACATATATGCAAAAATACAGAGTGCAGAGCCATATTTGGGAAGGACTGTGAATGACAACAGTGCTGTTGTACATTATGTGTGGGTGTTTGTGATGGAGAAGTGAGGGAAGGCAAACTAGGGTAAGTGACTTTTGAGCCAGACCTTGATGCATTGTTAGGAATCTATTTTTTCCCTCCCCTTCCCCTCCCCTCCCCTCCCCCTCCTTCCCTTTCCTTTTCTCTTTTCTTTTCTTTTCCTTTCCTTTCATTTCCTTTCCTTTCCCTTTCCTTTCTCTCTCTCTCCTTCCTTCCTTTCCTTTCCTTTTTTCTTTTTTCTTCCTTTTTTCCTTTCTTTTCTTTTCTCTTCTCTTCTCTTCTCTTTTCTTTTCTTTTCTTTTCTTTCATGAAGTCTCGTTCTGTCACCCAGGCTGGCATGCAATGGTGTAGTCTCAGCTCACTGCAACCTCCACCCCTCAGGTTCAAATGATTCTTCTGATTCAGCCTCCCTAGTAGCTGGGACTACAGGCATGCGCCACCACACCTGGCTAATTTTTGTATTTTTAGTAGAAATGGAGTTTCACCATGTTGGCCAGGCTGGTCTCAAACTCCTGACCCTCAAGTGATCTACCTGTCTCACATCTCAAAGTGCTGGGATTACAGGCATGAGCCACTGTGCCTGGCCAGGTATCCTATTTCTTAAACTGCAGCATATTCACACCTTGGAAAGAGCATGAAAGTCAATATTAGAAAATATTTTATAAAATTATCTTATGAGTTGAATTATGTCATCACAAGAGTTGCAGGCAAAATGTCTTGAGGCCCAAAGAAAGGGATATGTACTTTACTGGTAATAGCGACTTTACTTAAATAGTGTATCCTCCCTGCACCCACCTGCTTAAGAAAGTTTCCAACAGAAGTTGAACTATATAGGAAATGATGTACTGTGTGGATCCAGTACTTCCCAGGGAAAGAGAGAAGCACTTCTAGGAACTTGAACTTATTGGTTATTAGATTTGTGTCCTCTGCTGTAGGGTGGATCCCTAATTGGGGCATACCATAGCTGGAATGAAATATTCTTTAAGTTATTCTCTCCCTATTGTCCATAGAGTGGAGCGATTAAGAGTATGGCATCAGGATTATAACTGGTCTAAATTCCATTTCTAAACTTACTAACTGAAGGACTTGATGAGATATGAGTCTTGGCTTCTTATCAGTAAAATGGCACTAAAATTACCTGTCTGCTAGGGTAATTGCAGGAATTGAATAGGAGTGTTAGTCTAAACAGTTTAAGTCAGGGCTTGGCACATGACACTCAACAAAGCTGTAAATATGATCTGTAACTTCATACTTACCAAAGAGTCTTTCAATTTTTTGGTTTTTAGTTATTCTTAAAGAGACATGGTCTTGCCATGTTACCCAGGCTGATCTTGAACTCCTGGCCTCAGGCATTCCTCTGGCCTCCGTCTCCCAAAGTGCTGGAATAGCAGACATAAGCCACCAAGCCCAGCCACAGCAAGAGGTCTTAATGACTAATTTCTAAGTTTCTTAGTCATCTGAAACAGAGTGCCGAGAATGGATATTAAACACTCCAGGAACTGAATGAGATATCGCTATCATAAATTCATACTTCAGCCTTCTCAAATAATGCTGCTTAGCTTCAGTCTGTCGTTAGGAGCCTGATCATTTCTGGGATGTCTGGAAAAGCTGTTACTGGACCTGCAGTAAGGCTAAGGACTCAGCTGAGTAAACCTGTCAGTGCTTTGTATCAACCTGTGAGATTTGGGAAGTAATAACTTTTCTTGAGCATCTACTGTGGGCCAAATACTCCACTAAGTGCTTTACCAGCAGTGTTGTCTAAGCTTCAAAAATGACTCCTTGAGGTAGATATTACAGTTCTTCAGTTTTACAGATGAGAAAACTGAGGCTTGTGGATGCTAAGTAACTTTACTAAAGTTGCAAAAACAGCTTGTTAAATGGCAGAGCCAAACTTGAACCTAGGTCTGCCTGCGCTTTTACCCATGATGCTGTACCACCTGGGTTCCAATGTCAGGAGGAACTGGTTTCAGATCCAGTTCCACTTCTTTCCAGGAATATGATCTTAAGTTATTTTGCCTCTTTGAGTTTCAGATTTTTCGTCTAAAACCCTGTGAATACCCATGATGTAGGCTTGCTTTGAGTACTAGAAATAAGGTAGAAGGTATGAGGTTCCTGGCACAGCTTCTGTTTTGTTTTGTCTTTTGAGACAGGGTCTGGCTCTGTCATCCAGGTTGGAGTGCAGCGACACGATCATGGCTCACTTGGCTCACTGCACCCTCCACCTCCTGAGCTCAATCGATCCTGCCACCTCAGCCCCCTGAAGAGCTGGGACTGTGGGTGCGCATTACCACATCCAGCTAATTTATAAAAGTTTATATAGAGAGAGACAGGGTCTCAATGTGTTGCCCAGGCTGGTCCCAAACTTCTGGACTCAAATTATCCTCCAACCCTGGCCTCCCAAAGTGTTGGAATTATAGGTGTGAGCCACTGTACCTGGTCCCTGGCACAGTTTCTGTTGCATGATAGAGCCTCAGCAAGAGGTGACTGTTACTGTTTTGGGCTCTCTATATAATGCTTCCTAGTTCCACCATCCCCCCTTGGCATGTGACCTCCATGTCTCTTGAAGGTAAAAGTAAAACCTTATGCTTTCAGTTGCAAATACGTGTTAGAATACCTCTTAATTACATAAATGGGAAAACAGCTGTGGATGTTACCAGTTTCACAGATCAGTAGAGATAGGTAGTATATATTTTAAGGAAAATAATACCAGCCAGATTTAGATATTTTAGTATTTGCCAAACAGTACTTTTATCTTTAAATAAAATATTCCAAGTTGCAAAATATGCTGAAAATATATGATGGTGTAGCAGGACGAGCCACAGACAAAACTCGTCAGACACCAGATTAAAGAAGGAAGGAGGCTTTATTCGGCTGGGAGCTTCGGCAGACTTGCATCTTAAGAGCTGAGCTCCCTGAAAAAGAAATTCTTGGCCCTTTTAAGGGCTTACAACTCTAAGGGGTCCACATGAAAGGGTTGTGATAGATCGAGCAAGCATGGGGAACGTGACTGGGGGCTACATGCATCAGCTAACAGAACAGAAAGTTTTGCGGGGCTTCCTCATATAATGTCTGGAATTTACAGGTAACCCAAGTAGTTTAGGGCAGGGGTTAATATTATTATTATTATTTTAACCACCAGGGCCGGGTGGTGGTGCCAAGGTCGTCTGGCTGTTTATCTTACTTCTGTTTCTTTCCAACTTTTTGCTTTCTCCCTTTTCTCCTGTCTTATAAACTAGGCAAAAGTGGGAGAGAGGAGGGCAGCAGGAGAAGTGGTGGTCTCCTTCCTTAATGGTATAGGGTGAATATTTCATCTTGTACTTTTCATGTTTTTAAAGACTGTACTTTATATACGTTTCTAAAGATTAAGCATTTCTACTCATTAAGTTGAAGAATCTTTAGAAGTCCTCTCGCTGAGGTTTTTTTCCAGAATTACTGGAATATTTCTTTCATACCTGTCATTTTTCTTAAAATGTAATACACTTGTAGATAAGAAGAGGAAATGATGACTGATAAAGGGCTTGCAGTCTGTTTTGTAAATTTTAAAAATATTAGTGGTATCCTTCAAGCAGATTTAGCATTTCTTCCAGTTCTACACTAAGAGTAGCCTAGAGTTAACAGTGGCCTTTTTTTTTTTTTTTAAGTGTTCAAAAGGATTTTGATGACAACTCTAAGGTACCTTCCAGGGCTTATTTTTAGGAAATAAAAGATATAACGATAGTATAAATATATGCTACCCAAACTTCCCCTCACATACTTTTTTCTAGGTTATTTTTAAAAAAAATCTTTAAACATTTTCATTTCCAAATATTGCTGCTGTTTAGCCAGAAAAGAACTTATACAACTAGCTTTCAGTTGTCTGCTGAGTGTCCAGGGATTAACATAAGAGACTAATTTCAGCACATAACCTATTTAACTAGTCATTTCATTCAGGCAGTGGTCCCAATCTGATGCACATTAGACTTACCTAGAGAACTTAAAAAATAGTGGTACCTAGGTTCCATCCTCAGAGATTCTGATGTAATGGTCTAGAATAGAATTTGGGCAGCCTCTCAGGTGATCATCATGAGGAGACAGGCTTGACACCTGTAGTATTCACGTGAGAACTAGCTGAGTTTGGGGTTAAGTTGCATATGGTGAAAGGCAATGAACTTAAGTCATTTCCTTCTCTTCCCTATTTACAAGGAAACCTAAGAGATGGGGAAACTGAAAGATCACTGAGAATCTGCAAAGGTTAGAAAATGAAGTAGCTTTTTTCTTTTTGTCATTGTAGACATGGAAGGTCTTTAATGTAACTTTAAATGGTTCAGCAAAGGATGCTCTAATGGATGACAGCGATACTCCTACATATAATCTGCAAATAGAACCACAAGATGGATGTCATCCTGGTGACAGCGTGGAAAGGAGTGTGACCTGCCTGCCTTCTGCATCAGATGAAAATGAAAATCAGCTTGACGGGGACGGGCATGAGCATCTGACCAGCAGTGACAGTGCAATGGGAAAGCCCCAAGTGTCTGAGCAGGACAGTCTCAATAATAATGAAAGCTGCACATTGAGCTGCCAGGTGGCTGCAGGTGAGAACTCGGAAAACACCCTTTGTGAAGCCTCCAGAGATGAACAGGCCTTGTTGGGAAAGGACAAAAAAATACCTGGAAAAAGAAGTCCAAGAAGCAAAAAAGGGACTGCTAAGAAGATACCACCAGGTATTTTTTTAAATAGTATTTATCCTCTTCTTTAATTAATTAAAAATAAACCTCCTTCCCCTCCTATACTGTGTTTACTGTCCTGCATCTTGCTTCTTTTCTTACGATATTCTGGAGCTAGTTCCACCATAGCACAAGTAGATCCAACTGCATGATATTCCAGTGTGATATGTCTCCACACTGTTCCACCGTATGGGTGTAACACAATTTATTTAATCACTTCCTTATGGCCCTTCCCAGTCTTTTACTATCATAAACAGTGCTGAGGCCGGGTGCGGTGGCTCACGCCTGTAATTAGCACTTTGGGAGGCCGAGTTGGGTGGATTACCTGAGGTCGGGAGTTCAAGACCAGCCTGGCCAACATGGTGAAACCCCATCTCTACTAAAAATATAAAAAATGAGCTGGGTGCAGTGGCATGTACCTGTAATCCCAGCTACTCTGGAGGCTGAGGCAGGAGAATCGCTTGAACCTGGGAGGCAGAGGTTGTGGTAAGCCGAGATCGTACCACTGCACTCCAGCCTGGCTACAGAGTGAGACTTCGTCTCAAAAAAAAAAAAAAAAAGTGCTGAAATTGACATCCTTTGTACATGTTTTCACATTAGGTACTTTAAATATATGCAGTCTCCCTCCTTTATAAATTAGACCATTTTCTACCAATATCAACCTTAAAAATTGCCTTCTGTCATTCCTGTGGCTTTAATCCCTAACCTGTGAGTTTAGATGCTACTATGACCTCTTTATAGATCTTTCCATCTCATTCAGCAGGTAAATAAAATACATGAACATATATTAATATACAATTTAATATGTAGTGTTGAATAAGACATCTGGTTCTAATTATCTGGATCACTTTGGTTAAAAAGTAATTCAGAGTATTTCTCGTTTGGTATGCAGTTTGGCAGTTGAAGTTTAGAGCTTTGGAATTTTTGGCCTGAATCACAGAGCCCCCTTGGGAAAAGGCAGCCTCTGGTTATTTTTTTTATCAGAAACATGTGGGACTAGAAAGTTTTGGTATGCCCTAGACTGGGTTCCTTAGTGTAGTACCACTTTACCCAAGCCAACAGATTTTACATCAGACTCTAGTGAACTAAGTAGAATGTCTCTTCATCTTCTGTTCTCTTCTTTGGTTAATTAGAAATATATCTGTCTATATCGTATTTTTTATTTGTATTTTTAAAATTTGAAGTAAAATACAAAACTTTTCAGTTTCTACAAAATCCATATTCAATAAAGTAATTTGAAAACTTTTTAATAGAATTCATAATCTGGCTTTCTGGTTAATGTAACTCATAATTTGGCTTTTCATGTCCCTGTATCTTTTTCTTAGTAGACTTAAAATAATTTTTAACCAGGGCAATGAAAGCTTTTTTTTTTTTTTTTTCTTTTTTTTTGAGGCGAGTCTCACTCTGTCACCCAGTATGGAGTGCAGTGGTGCAATCTCGGCTTACTGCAACCTCCGCCTCCTGGATTCAAGCAATTCTCCTGCCTCAGCCTCCTGAGTAGCTGGGATTACAGGTGTGCACCACCACTCCCAGCTAATTTTTTTTATATTTTTAATAGAGACAAGGTTTCACCATGTTGGCCAGGCTGGTCTCAAACTCCTGACCTCGTGATCCGCCCAACCACTGCCTCCCAAAGTGCTGGGATTAAAGGCATGAGCCACTGTGCCCAGCAAAAGCATTTCTTAAAAGATCTAATAAGCAGAGGATATTTACAGTACTATGTATATATAAATCAATTTATTCTATAACTATCATTCAAGGGCAAATTCACCAGGCCTCTCAATCTGATTTTGTGATTTTATTTTATTTTCAAGACAGGGTTTCACTGTGTCACCCAGGCTGAAGTGCAGTGGCGTGACCATGGCTCTCTGCAGCCTTGACCTCCCAGGCACAAGCAATTCTCCCACCTCAGCCTCTGGAGTAGCTGGGACAACAGGCATGTACTACCATGCCTGACTAATTTTTCTTTTATTTTTATTTTTGTGGATAAAGAATCTCGCACTGTTGCCCAGGCTGATCTTGAATTCCTGGCCTCAAGCGATCCTCCTGCCTAGGCCTCCCAAAGTGTTGGGATTACAGGCATCTTGTGATGTCTTTAAGAACTGATACTTAGTTGCATATCTATGAGTCAGTCATAGCTTTAAGATTGTGAGTCCTTTTACTCCTCCCTTCCATGGCCTTTATTCCACTTTCCTTAGGTGTGATTATATTATTATTATATTTATTTTAGAGACAGGATCATGCTACCTTGCCCAGGTTAGTTTCAAACTCCTGGGTTCAAGTGATCCTTTTATCTCAGCTTCTTGAGTACCTGGGACTACAGGTGTACACCAGTGGGCCCAGCTTATAATTTAAAGTTATTTAGTATTTACAATACTGTGAGAAGATATGTTTAGAGTCACTACCCCCTAATGCATTTGAAACATGTGATTTATAAAATCTAGGGATAGTCTTTAAACAGCTGACTTTAAACATTATTTTCTATATCTTATATAAAGTGAGTTTAAGAGGGTAAGAAAGGCCAGGCGTGGTGGCTCACACTTGTAATCCCAGCACTTTGGGAGGCTGACAGGGCAGATCACTTGTGCTCAGGAGTTCGAGGCCAGCCTGGCCAACATGGTGAAACCCCCATCTCTAAAAAAATACAAGAATTAGCGGGGCCTGGTGGCATGCACCTGTAGTCCCAGCTACTTGGGAGGCTGAGGTGAGAGAATGGTTTGAGCCTGGGAGGCGGAGGTTGCAGTGAGCCAAGACCCTGCCACTGCACTCCAGTCTAGGCGATAATGCCAGACCTGGTCTCAAAAGAGTCAGAAAACAGAATCAGGAGAATCAGGAGTCATAAAACCCAAGGACAAATCTTACAGTTCCAGGTCACTTGGTGAGACTGAAGCAGTCTCCACTTCATTGTTGTCATCTGTGTAATGATGATGTTCATCTACCTAAATCAGTGAAATTCCTTTTAGATTTCATAGTAGAGATGGTATACTCTATACTTGAATAAAATGTGGTGATTCGCCTCTAGTGCATCTATAGAGTTTTTATATTTTAGAGATACATTTTTGTCTTTTAAGTTTGGTTGATAAATTAAAAGAAAGGATACTCCTGTCTGCCCGGGCTGGCCGTGGACGAGGTGGGACTGAGTGTCCTGGGGTGAGTTAGCAGGGCACAGGTGTTTGAGATGGGGGACCCTTAATTTTTTTTTTTTTTTTTCTTTTTTTGAGACGGAGTCTCGCTCTTTCACCCAGGCTGGAGTGCAGTGGCGTGATCTCGGCTCACTGCAGGCTCCGCCCCCCGGGGTTCACGCCATTCTCCTGCCTCAGCCTCCCGCGTAGCTGGGACTACAGGCGCCGGCCACCTCGCCCGGCTAATTTTTTTGTATTTTTAGTAGAGAGGGGGTTTCACCGTGTTAGCCGGGATGGTCTCGATCTCCTGACCTCGTGATCCGCCCGCCTCGCCTCCCAAAGTGCTGGGATTACAGGTGTGAACCACCGTGCCCGGCCTGGACCCTTAATTTTAAACTGAATAGGACTGTTTTGGGTGTGGAATTAATCCTTTCTAGATGTGGAAGAGACCTAGAATGGGAGGAAGCTTTAGTATTGCCTGGAAAGCTTCCCTCAGAGTTTAGTTGCTGGGACCCCACCCTAAGAACTTGCATCAGCCTGTCCTCTCTCAGTACGTATCCGTCACCCGGTCTGAGTAATGTTATCTCCCTGTGATCTCTCAAGTCAGTCTGTTTCTCTCCATCTTCACTGCCACAGTTCAGCAGCATCTTCAGCTGGAGTACTGCAAAAGCCCCTAAATTTGTTTCCCATCTTGCTTCCATCCTCCATGTCAAAAATAGTGCAAAGAGTTTATGCATAGGAGTTTAGACAAGGACGTGTTTACTCTAATTTTTCAGTTAAATTCTCAGGTCCTAAGTAAAGTTTCAAATTTTTCAGATGCGTACTTTTCTAATAATTGAATAGCTTCTCAAGAGTGAAATGACATATAAAAAACATGATATTCAGCTGCAAACCAGAAATGCAGTTTTTTGTAGGTAGGTGTTCTTGTAACACTTTTTAGAAAATGTAAAATATAAAAATAAAGAAAAAAAAGACAAAAAAAAGAAAATGTAAAATAAATTTATTCACTCTTATGCTCCCTTATCTAGTTTAATTTGTAGTCATTTTTCAATTACTACTGTCCAAAGGCTAGTACTGGAAAAAAAATTATAGTGCAGGAGTCTTGTCACTAATAGTCATGTCACTCCTAATTGTCATGTCATTAGGAGACATGTCACTATTTATGGGTTTGCTGGAGGCAGCATTTGTGTCAATGGCTAAAACCTTGATCTTAGCCTCAGGGAAGTCCAGTTGTCATCATATAATGAGCTTTTTTTTTTTTCCCCCTTAAGAGAATTGAATCCCCTTGATATGCTTAACTAAGCAGGATTTCAAGCTGTGTTACAACAAGTTTTCATTATAGGGCAGGTGCATTGGCTCATGCCTATAATCATAGCACTTTAAGAAGCCAAGGCAAGAGGATTGCTTGAGCCAAGGAGTTTGCGACCAGCCTGGGCCACACAGGGAGACCTCATCTCTACAAAAAGTAAAATAATTTGCTGGGCATGGTGTCCTGCACCTGTAGTCCCAGCTACTTGGGAGGCTGAGGTGGGAGGATCACAGCAACAGTGAGCTGCGTGGTTGCACCACTGCACCCCAACTTGGGAGACAGAGTGAGACCCTGTCTCAAAAAAAAAAAAAAAAAAGAAAAACAAAAAATTTTTCATTGTAGTTAAAATGACAAAATTTTAGGTAAATATTTTCCTAAAAACTAATGGCCATTACTTATTTATTATTATTTTTAACATTACTTCTTACCTGGGGGGAGAAAAACAATGGAAATTAATGTGTTTTTTTAACAGCTTTATTAAGATGTAATTCGTATACATGCAATTCACCTACTTAAAATATATAATTCACTGATTTTTGGTATACTCACAGGGATGTGTAACCATCAGCTGTCAATTTTAGTATGTTTTCTTCACCACACAAAGCAGCCCCTTACATATTAGCACCTACTTCTTACTTCCTCTTAGACATCCCAACCCGAGGCAACCATTAATCTACCTTCTTTTTCTATAGATTTGTCTACTCTGAACATTGCATATCAGTGGAATCATACAATAGATGGTCTTTGACTGGCTTCTTTCATTTAACATGTTTTCATGGTTGACCCATTTTGTAGCATATATCAGTACTTTGTTCCTTTCCGTGGTCAAATAATATGCTGTTGCATGGATAGATCGTATTTCATTTATGCATCAGCTGAGGGATGTTTGGGTTGTTTCCACTTTTTGACTATTCTATGGACATTGCTGTACAAGTTTTTGTAGAGACATGTGTTTTCATTTCTCTTTGTTATATATCTCTAGGAGTGGAATTGCTGGATCATATGGTAACTTTATGCCAGTTTTGCAAGGCAACTGCACCATTTTACAGTCCTGCCAGCACTCTATGAGGGTTACAGTTTCCCTACATCTTCACCAACACCTGTTAATATCTGACTATTTGATTATCTCCATGTAGTTTTAAAAAACTTGTAATTCATATACCATAAAATTCACCTTTTTAAAGGGTACAATTTAGTGGTTTTAGTATATTCACAAAGTTGTACAATCTAATTCCAGAACATTTTATCCTCCTGGAAGAAATCATGTACCCATTAGCAGTCATTCCTCATTCTTCCCTTCCCCAACCCCTGGCAACCACTGTCCCATAAATTTTATACATTTGTATGAGACAAGTTTAGATGATGTGTTTTATGGTCGTCATAACAACAGTAGATATTTACTCAGCACCAGTCACCATGGTATCGAAGCATGTGACAAAACAGTTCAGCAAATGGCAGGAAGCCAGAAATAGGCAGCACATGGAAACTGGGAAGGGAAGACCTTTCTCAGTTGACCTGCCACTATCAGTGCCCTGACTTGTTTCACAGTGTGGCCAGCTGAAGGATGACAAGGAGGCTGGAACCTTAGAAAGGATCTTAGAACCTTAGAAAGCCTGAGTCAGGCTGGTGTAGTGAGAACGAAGACTTTGGATTTGAATCTTGGTTATCTGAGTCTCAGTTCTGCCTGTTCTTACCTGTGTGATCTTAGAAAAGGAGCTCATTTCCCTGAACCCCTTTTCTCCTCTGTAAGGAAGGCTGATCCTACATATCTTGCAGGAGTGTCCTCAGAATGAGTGACTCTGTATGTAAAGCACTTTGTAAAGTACCCAGCATAAAATAGGTTCTTCTAAATGGTAGTTGTTGTGTTTATGTGTGTCACAAGATGGTATTTATTTATTTATTTATTTATTTAAGACAGGGTTTTGTTCTGTCACCTGGGCTGGAGTGCAGTGGCATGATCATGGCTCAAAAACATTCTCAAGTTCCGAGGCTTAGGTGATTCTCCCACCTCAGCCTCCCACGTAGCTGGGACTACAAGCGCGTGCCACTACACTCAGCTAAATTTCTTTTTTTTTTTTTTTTTTTTGTAGAGGCGGGTTTTCGCCATGTTGCCCAGGCTGGTCCTGAATTCCTAGGCTCAAGCCATCCACCAGCTTTGGCCTCCTGAAGTGCTAGAATTAGAGGCATGAGCCACTGCACCAGCTACACAAGATGATTTTTGAGTGGCATGACTGGGAGTACCATTAAGTAAAATTAAGAAATTAATTTGATTTGACTTTAAGTCCATTTTACTTCTTTTGTCGGTACTTTTTTTATTTCCTAGGAGCTTTTTAATACTCTTTCCAGGTGTACCTATCCCTGCCCCACTCCCCTAATGTACATTCTTAAAAATGTATTTCCAGTTCCATACTAGTTTAATGTCAGATGCAACATGCTTTTTGGGATGTTAACTGATATCAAAAGTAATAACTAGCAATGCCATAAAATATGAATCCCCAAAGGCCTATTTGCATTTTTATATATTGACTTTGGCTATAGTAGAACATTGATAGCTGGCCTCTAAATCAGCTTTATGGAGTCAATTGGGTAATATCTGTATGGCCAGAGTTGAGATCCCTGGTATTGGTGGGGACTGTGGTGAACAGGAGTCTACATCATGCCCTGCCTAAGTGCATTTAAATTTTTAAAATGTAAATGCCTGGCTAATCCCCTGTAAGCAGAATGATAGGGACTGGGGTTGATGTTTTGTGACTGTAACCCATTCTACTCACTAGGTAGATACATGGACAGTTTAACTCCCTTAGGACTACATACCACACTTTCAGAATTCAGAAGTCCTGGTTTACCCTATTTCTGCTCCTAGTAGATGTTCCACCTCTTTTAAATTAACATTTCTTTGGACAATGATATGCAGAAATAGTAGCCTCTCATTTTACTCTTCCTTTAAGGGATTGATCAATGAAGGCAGGTCATGTCTTTTCTGAAGGTCAGCTAGTAAGAATAGAATAAAGAGTTCCTGATTTATATAGAGTCAAATAATTTCACAATCAGAAGAGACTTCAAGGTCACTAGCCAAAACCGTCTTAGAAAAAAAAAGCCCCAATATTAAAAGTGTATTAGTTTTCTATTGCTACCGGAACAGGTTATCACAAATTTACAAATTTAGTGGCGTTAAACACACACCACCACAAATTTATTATCTTACAGTTCTGTAGATCAAGAATCTGACATGGTTCTTACTGGGCCAACATCAAGGTGTTAGCAGGGCTGTGTCCCTTTCTGGACGCTCCCTGGGAGAATCTGTTTCCTTGCTTTTTCCGGATTCTAGAGGCTTCCCACATTCCCCAGCTTCTGTTACCCTTCCTCCTTCAAGGCCAGCAGTGGCTTGGAAGTGAGCCCAAGTCCTCACATTGCATCACTTTGACCAGCTGACACTTCTGCCTCCCTCTTCCATATTTAAGGTCCCTTGTGATTACACTGGGTCCACCCATATATTGCAGGATAATCTCCCTTTTTAAAGATCAGCTGGGCTAAGATCAGCTGGGCTGGGCGCAATGGCTCACACCTGTAATCCCAACACTTTGGGAGGCCCAAGCGGGCAACATATTTATAAGTTCTGGGTATGGGGACATGGACATCTTTGGGAGCTGTTATTCTCCCTACCACAAAAAGATTTTAATTAATATAGACTAGATGATAACTAAACAGAATAACTCTTCACTTTATAAAAGTTTTTCTGACATTATTTTGTAGACCCATATAGGCTTACTTGGTCAATAGACATTTATTGAGCATTGTATGCTGGGCACTGTAAAACTGCTGGTGCACCTCCCTTTCAGTTTTGTTTGCTCAAGTGAAGGAGCCACGTAACTAACACGTGCAGTCTAGCAAGATGGGAATCATAAGTAAGCACATGGTCATGGAGGTAACCTGTCCTGGAGGGTTAGAGAAGGTCGTCAGGAGGAGTTGGTGTCTAAGCTGAGTTAGGACAAGTAGGTGCTAGTGAAGTAAAAACAATGGGGGCGAAGAGGAGAGGAAGGACATCAGAGATGGCAGGTGCACCGTGGACTAGAGCTCACAAGACAAGAAGAGAGCATCCTACATTTCAGCATCTGCCAGTATTCCTGCATGAGCAGAATAAAAAGAAAGAGTGAACCAAGGGGAAATAGTGGAGAGTAGAGCAAAAGAGAGATGGAGGCTTAGAAGATTAGCAAAGTCCAGCTTATAAATTGTTTTTAACATTACCAGTTTGGGCCTTAACAACAGGTTTGAATAAGGGAATTGCATTTTTTAGAAGATTCTTCAGTCTGCAGTGTGGAGAATTGGTTGGAGCAGTGCAAGATTAGAAGCAATACATAGTTAAGGGGTTTTACAATAATCTCTGCAAGAGATGCTGGTGATCTGTAATGAGAGAGTAGCTGTACAGCTGGAGAGAAGTAAGTGAATTCAGAGTTACTAAGGAGGTGGAATTAACAGGACTGGATCATTAATTAGATATGAAAAAAAGAGTCCAGGATAGTCTAATTCCCAGTTACCAGGTTTAAGCACCAGGATGCTTGATAATGCCATTTATTGATGTACTGACCATAGGAATACAGGGAGAGAAAGAGCAAGTTTGGAGAGAAGAGAGTAGAAGACAGTGTTATGCTTTTGGGTCAGGTGTCTGGGGTGTCTTAGACGTCTAAGTAGACATGTTAAACAGGCTTCTGATCTTAGCTAGAGATACAGATTTGGGAGAGCTGCTAGAGAGGGCCTTAAAGGTGATCTACTCTCACCTCTTAGATTTTACATATGAGGAAGTTAAAGGTTTAATGAGAGAATACATTGTTCATTTTTGCAGGAGAGAGAATAAGAATTAGGATGTGAATCTAGGGCTCCTAATGAGCTAGAATGTGTTTTTATGCATCAGAGTCCTACTTCTGCCACTAAACAATGAGACGCCAGGCATGGTGGCTCACACCTGTAATCCCAGCACTTTGGGAGGCCGAGGCAGGAGGACTGCTTGAGTCAAGGAGTTCAAGACCAGCCTGGGCAACACAGTGGGACCTGGTCTTTACAAAAAAATAAAAAAATTAGCCGGCATGGTGGCATACATCTGTAGTCTCAGCTACTCAGGAGACTGAGGCAGGAGGATCACTTGAGCCTGGGAGGTCAAGGCTGCAGTGGGCCATGATCACGCCACTGCACTCCAGCCTGTGACAGAATGAGACTCTTGTCTCAAAAAATTAAAAAACAAAACAATACAAAACAATGAGGTTCTGTTGGTAGGGTAAAAATGATAATGAGCCACCAACTGTTACTGATTTTTTCTATTGTGGAAATATTTGCCAAGCATTAGGAATACAGTAAGGGCAAGGCAGATCTTGTGCTTACCCTCCTAGAGCCCTGGTGGAGTCCAGTGGGAAGGCAGGTATTAAATAACATTAATGACCTGGCATGAGGGCTCACACCCGTAATCCCAGCACTGTGGGAGGCTGAGGCGGGTGAATCACCTGAGGTCAGGAGTTCAAGACCAGCCTGACCAACATGGAGAAACCCCATCTCTACTAAAAATACAAAATTAGCTGGGCATGGTGGCACATGCCTGTAATTCTAGCTACTCAGGAGGCTGAGGCGGGAGAAACACTTCAACCTGGGAGGCGGAGGTTGCGGTGAGCCGAGATCACGCCATTGCATTCCAGCCTGGGCAACAAGAGCGAAACTCAGTCTCAAAAATAAAACAAAATAAAATAATAAATAAAATTATTGCAAAGGTGTATAGTCTGCTTGCTTCTAGAACTGACACACACTCACTGTGTGTGTGTGTGGAATGGAATGGAGAGCAGTCTGGAAGATGGTAGGAGATGAGTTTTGAAGTATTACCTCTTGGGTATTCTGAATGCTAATGAGAGAAAACCCTTTAGCGGAAAGCTTAGTTAAGGGTTGATAGTTGGGAGTAACATACCACCTACTTATAAGAGGACCCTAAACTGATGTTTAGAATGATAAAAATGCATTCCTTGCTGTTATCTAGCTCTTTCCAACAGACTGCACCATTTCCAGGAGTGTTGGGAAAGGTGTTTGTTACAATTGAAAGTACAAACGTCAGGGAAGGGAACAACAGAATATAATAAAAAAGCAGAAAATTGAAGAATTGTGCATGGTCTGCGTATTAGCTATCTCTTGCAGCGTAACAAAACTTAGCTGAAAACAGCAAACGTATCATCTCATGGTTTTTGTGGGTCAGAATCTGTGTGCGGCTTAGCTTGGCGCTTCTGACTTAAGTCTCTTATGAGGTTGCAGTCAAGGGTTGGCCAGGGCTATAGTCATCTCAAGGTTTGATAGAGGTTGGATAATCTGCTTCCAAGGTCACATGGTTCTTGGCAGGCCTCAGACCCTTGCCACGTGGCCCACTCCACAGGGCTGCCTTACACCATGACAGCTGGCTTCCTCCAGGGCTAGCAGTCAAAGAGAGAGAGCACTCAACCTGGAAGTCATACTTTTTTAATGACCTAATTTTGGAAGTGATATTCCATCACTTCTGCATATTCCTTTCATTACAAGCAGGTTACTGGGTCCAACTTGTACTTATGGGAGGGGGTTGTACAAGGGCACGAATACCAAGAGGCAGGGATCACGGGGGCCCATCTTAAAGGATGCCAGGAGAAAGTCGGTGCCTCAGATTGTGGCAAGGGCCCCGTGAGAATGTAATGGCAATTCTATCCACAATTCCTTTTTTCCCTCTGAACACCTTTCCTGAGATTGCAGGTGGAACCCAGGATATATGATGGTACAGACAGCCCAGTTAGATAGTTTTCTTTTTGTCTAGTTTTTTTTTTTTTTTATGATTTCAGTCATGCTGTTAAAATGCAATATCTATGCAGAGAGAAGGTGAAAAAGAAAAGAATTACAATCAATCAAACATTTCAAATTCTGTCCAAAAAAACAGCATTCTCCAAGTCTCAGTAATGAGTTAGGTATTTTTTAAGTAATGTGATATTTTATGTGAAGAAAAATTAAGAAATCAAAACTAAGAAATTAAGAGATTTACCTCCAGATGCATGGGAGTATTTATGCAGTTACATACATATTAACCTAGATGAATGAAGACTTTTTAAAAGTTTTTAGATATAAGAATATAAGCTATATTTTAAAATATGGTATTTTATTATTGATTTTATAGGACTCAGATTAGTGGAAGCTTAATGGAAACATACACTTAAGTGGGAGTTTAGGGGCTCTTGGCTTCTCAGTTCTTTACTGTGAAAGTCAAACTTTCCAATATTTAATAGTTTTCTAAATAGTCACCTTTTGCTTTTCTGTTTACTCCTTTTGTTTTTACTGGATCACGATCTCTACAAAGAGTGACTGTTTTATCTTCATTTGTTTAAAATAATGGTTTCTAGGCATCACTGATAGGGTCAGAACTACAATTGATTAAGAGTTTTTTGTTGTTTTTTTAAACAAAGTTATATGCACCTGCCTCTTAGTTAGTAAAAGGCACACAAGTGAACAGTTGAAAATGTAGTCACACAAATGAAAAGCAGGTAGAGGTTATATGCATGCAATAGAGTACTATTTGGCAATGAAAATAAATAAAATCCTAATACATGCTGTAACATGGATGGATCTTGAAAAGGTGCTAAGTGAAAGAAGCCATATGTGTGAAATGTCCAAAATAGGCGAATCTATATGGACAGAAAGTAGATGAGTTGGCTGCATAGAGCTAGGGAGGCAGTAGGGGGTGGGGCGACAGCTAAAGGATGTGGGATTTCTCTTTGGGGTCATAAACGTTCCAAAATGTAACATGGTGATGGTTGTACAACACAGTATACTGAAGTAAAGCCTTTGAATTACGTGTTATGAGAATTATATCTCAGTAAAGCTGTTAAAAAAAGGCTGGATGTGATGGCTCACACTGTAATCCCAGCACTTTGGGAGGCCTAGGCGGGTGGATCACCTGAGGTCAGGAGTTTGAGACCAGCCTGGCCAACATGGTGAAACCCCATCTCTACTAAAATTACAAAAACTAGCCAGGGGTGGTGGCACGTGCTTGTACCATTATAGGCATGAGCCACCCCGCCCGGCTACTGGAGAGGCTGAGGCAGGAGAATTGCTTGAACCCGGGAGGCAGAGGTTGCAGTGAGCTGAGACCGCGCCATTGCACTCCAGCCTGGGCGAAGACGCAAGACTCCATCTCAAAAAAAAAGGGCTTGGTGGTAGTTGGTTTGGTGATATGAAGAAACGGTATAGTTATTTGTCTCCACAGAATTTAAAAATTACTAGTGTAATGTAAATTGATGTAACAACTTTCTGTAAACTATAATAAAATGCCATTAAATGTGTTTCTCTGTGCCTTTCTTTTGACCTATTGAAAGTTCAGAGTTGACCCCGGGCTTCTAATGCTTCCATTCTTAAATGGTTTCATTAATTGCAAAGAGAATCTCTGATGTCAGTAGCTTTTAGAGAATTATGGAATATTAAAGAAGGGGGGCTTTTAAGGAAAATTTCACTGTTTGGTTTGCTTTGGCTATTAGGCTCTCCCCCTTCTCCCACAAATATATATATATATATATATAATATTTATATTTATTATTATTATTATTTTGAGTTGGACTCTTGCTGTATTGCCCATGCTGGAGTGCAATGGCGCGATCTCCGCTTACTGCAACCTCTGCCTCCTGGGTTCAAGTGATTCTCTTGCCTCAGCCTCCCAAGTAGCTGGGATTACAGGCACGCACCACCATGCCTGGCTAATTTTTGGATTTTTAGTAGAGATAGAGTTTTACCATATTGGCCAGGCTGGTCTCAGACTCCTGACCTCATGATTCGCCTGCCTCAGCCTCCCAAAGTGCTGGGATTACAGGCGTGAGCCACCGCACATGCACCATTATTTTTGTTTTGAATTTAAATACATGCCTTTATATTTGTTAGAGAAACAAAATATGTTTATTTTCAGACATACAAGAAAATCATATACTTTCTTACAAGGTCATGTAAATTTTGAGAATTTTTTTTATTACAGAGAACCAAAGAATATTTTATATTTGATAGTTGATGAATTCAATGTGCTTGGAATGAACAGGGAAAATATGGTAAAATTTAGCCATTTTCATATTAGCAAAGTCAGTGTACTTCCAATGGATAAACAATGAATTTAATTGGATTTGAAAAATCCAAAATATGGTGCTTGAGTTGTTTGTGGACCTGGATAAGTAGTTTTAAGAATTTGGCTAGGCATGGTGACTCACACCTATAATCCCAGCATTTTGGGAGGCCAAAGCAAGGGAGTCGCTTGAGTCCATGAGTTAAAGAACAGCCTGGGCCGGGCGCGGTGGCTCATGCCTGCAAGGCTCTAATATCAGTTCGAACCCCGGGAGTGCGCCGACAGACAGCACGAGGCAGTGTGGAGCAACACGCTCTTTCAATGAGCGCCTGGGTGCAGACGGGCTGAGGCCTAGAATGGCGTCAGCCCCATGTGAGGACGGGGCAGGGGTTTTGTAGCCTCCTGTAAACAGGAAGTGTCCCTGTCTGATGTCACCACTACGTGGTATCCGGATGGCCTCTCTCTCCATCCTCAGGGGTACGTGTCTTCCGGCCAGCCCTCTTCCTGTCTCTGCTTCTCGCTGACGCACACTGCTGGTGCAAGTGGCCTCGCGCCTCGGGGCTGGGCCTGAGAAGGGAGGAGTTCTTCATCCCCCCAAGCTTTCAGGCCCTGGGGAGAATCTTTCATTCCTGTCTATTTGGTTATAGAAAAAGGGAAAAGGGGCGACTGTCTCAATAACTACTTCAGTCGTGACATAGGGGGTGGCGTGGGCACCTCGAAAAAAAGAAAAAACTTAATTTTGGGGGTATTCTTGAGAGATGGGTTGGTATCCATGGTGTCGTTCTAGCAGGGGCATCGTCTGGATTGTCTAACTGTAGCTTCAACAAGAGTTTTAATGGCTCTTATTATCAGTGGGATAACAAAGGAGAGCAACAGGAGGACCCCAATGATGAAGATTACTGTCCCTACCAGCGTTTTAAATCCTCCTAAATTAGAGAACCACCCTCCTAGAAGGTTTGTCGGGTCCCATCCCTTCCAGGTTTGGACTGGTACATGGGCTACTTTTCTGTTGTTTGAAGCGATTTCTAGAACCGCTTTTCCGTTATCGTCTATGTTAAGACAGCGATTGGAGATATTAAACTTACCACAGACCGCACCCCCTTCTGCTAATAAGTAGTCTAGTGCCAGCGTGTTTTGATAAATTGCCGCGCGCATTTGGTTTTGTTGTTGCGCGAGCATTTCCAGGGCTGAGGCGGTTTGGTTAGTGATTATCTCTAGAGCAGCCTGTAGTCTAATATTCTATTTAGCATATATGTTGGAGTGCGATAACCCCGTGAACCATCCTCAGCCCAGGTGGCAGGACCGTAATATTCGATGATCCGTTGTGGAGGCCACTCGTCTTCTCGCCGTCTTTGGCTTCCTCCTGCCTTTAAGGACTGTTTTTCTCTGGTTATCATATGCAGGGACCCCGAGGGTGTTGCCCGCCTGCTTTGGAAGTAAAATGAATCCAGGTTTAATTGTGTCTAGGAAGCAAGTACCTTGCCAGTGATAAGGCAGCCGTGAGTAAACCTGGGTTCCACACATTCAAAGGAATCCATCAGGGGCAGTCCATTGTCAGCTGGTGTTCCTAGGACTGTCGCATAGTGCACTTAGGTGAGGGTACGCGGCAGAAGGGTTAGTGGTGTTTGTACAGTTCCAGGCCTTTTTTGACAAGACGCAACTGAGGTAGCTTAAGTTAGAAGGAGACCAGGCTCCGGGGGGTAACCTTGGCCACGACTCGGCTGTGGAGGCGTTGACTGTTAGGGTTTGGTGACAGGGGCTTTCACCTACGGCGCGATGGGTTTTATCAGTCCACTTGCGGGATTGCACGCCCTCCCTCTTACTGGGTTGGTAAGTGTCCAGGACTGCGGGCGTTCCTGAGAATTCAAAGTGAGGCTGGGGTTTTGAAATGCTAGTAATTAAGGGGGAATGTCTGTCCCATACCACGGCCACGTTCACTCCTGCGGGCTCCCCTACATATCCAGCAATTGGACACGTTCGTGGTAAGCGCGATGCCCTCTCCTAGATCTACAAACCGGTTTTTTCCTGGCTAGTGAGGGGATACGTCTGCTTATGGTTTTTGTATAAAGGGATGGAAGTACCACGGGTGATTTTCGGGGGAGTTAACCCCGGGAGTGCGCCAACAGACAGCACAAGGCAGTGTGGAGCATCGCGCTGTTCTAGTGATCGCCTGGCTGCAGACGGGCTGAGGCCTAAGATGGCGTCAGCGCCACGTGAGGACGGGGCAGGGGTTTTACAATCTCCTGTAAACAGGAGGTGTCCCTGTCTGATATAACTGCTACGTGGTACCCGGATGGCCTCTCTCTCGATCCTCAGGGGTATCTGTCCTCGGGCCAGCCCTCTTCCTGCTTCTGCTACCTCGCTGACACACGCTGCTGGCGCAAGTGTGCCTTGGGACTGGGCCTGAGAAGGGAGAAGTTATTCATCCCCCCAAGCTTTCAGGCCCCCGGGAGAATCTTTCAACGCTTACAATCCCAGCACTTTGGGAGACAGAGGTGAGCGGATCACGAGGCCAAGAGATCGAGACCATCCTGGCCAACATGGTGAAACCCCATCTCTACTGAAAATACAAAATTAGCTGGGCATGGTGTCATGTGCCTGTAGTCCCAGCTACTCAGGAGGCTGAGGCAGGAGAATCCCTTGAACCGGGGAGGTGAACATTGTAGTGAGCCGAGATTGCGCCTCTGCACTCCAGCCCGGCAACAGAGCAAGACTCCGTCCAAAAAACAAAACAACAACAAAACAGAACAAAACAAAACAAAAACCAGCCTGGAAAACCAGCCTGGAAAACATAGAGAACCTATCTCTACAAAAATAAAAAAATAAAAATAAATAAATAAATAAATAATTTAAATTAGCTGGGCATGGTGGCATGTGCCTGACGTCCCATTTACTCAAGAGGCTGAGGTAGGAGGATAATCACTAGACCCCATGAGTTCGAGTTTGTGTGATCCTGCCACTGTACTGTAGCCTGGGCAACAGAGACCCTGTCTTTAACTTTTTTTAAAAAAAGAAGAGGTTTAAGCATTAGCATAACAAATTGCATGCTTGGGCAAATGTCTTACATAGTTTTAGTTTTTAATAAAACACGTTAAAGTGTAAAATGTCTAATCAAACTTCTGAGAGGAAAAATAGAGAATCCAAACATTGGTGCTAATTGACATGTTCTACATAATTTAGATTCTAAATCCCAGAAATATTTATGTGTACTAATCGTGCCTTGATTAGAAAGCCTGAAGCAAGCTCTAGAAAGTGGTGGAACTTGAGGGAATCGCTGTAAATGCTGCATGATAAACAGGATTTAAGCCCATGGGTTACCTGCTTTTACAACCTAAGCACCAAGGGATGGGGAGCCTTGGGCGTTAGCAGCCTAAGGGAGCTCTTGTTCGCATGCATTTGTCAAATTCTACTGGAGTTTCATGAAGTTCATTTTAAGACTGCCACCTGAAATCAAGTCCAGTGGCTGTTCTGTCTTCCCATCTCTGTATTGACATTAAAACCACTTAGTCAACACTCAAGTGCAAGAATAGTGTTGCCACGTTGTATACCTAGTAAATTCTGGCTGTACTTTGTATGTCACCTTATTTAATCTTTTGCCATTAGTTTACAAGAAGACGGGTTGAGCGAGTCAGGTTGCTTACTTTAGGTTACCAGGGCGCTGGACTGCAGCCTTAAGCTCTTAACCGAAGCCCTGCATCACTCCCTCTGAAGGCAGAGGATGCAGCCCGGGGGTATGGGAGGGAACGTGGCACATGGAGCACGTGGTAATTATGTCATAATTACATAATACATTCTTTTGGCCCGAGGTCAGGTCAGAAGGAAGTTGACTAATTTCCAGATTTATTTCAGTCATAACACCCGTGTCTAGTGTTGAGGAAAAGGAAGGGATGTTTCCTGTTTGCTGCTTCAGTATGGTTAGCCAATGACTGGAGGTATTTAAAAGGTGAGCACTGGCCAGGCACTGTGGCTCACAACTTTAATGCCAGCACTTTGAGAGGCTGAGGCAGGCGGATCACCTGAGGCCAGGAGTTTGAGACCAGCCTGGCCAACATGGCAAAACCGAGTCTCTACTAAAACTACAAAAAATTATATGGGCATGGTGGTGGGCGCCTGTAATCCCAGCTACTTGGGAGGCTGAAGCAGGAGAATCGCTTGAACCTGGGAGGCGGAGGCTGCAGTGAGCCGAGATCATGCCGTTGCACTCCAGCCTGGGCAACAAGAACGAAACTCTGTCTCAAAAAAAAAAAAAAAAAAAAAGGTGAGCATTGTCCTTCACTCTCCTTTCCATTTTCATGGCATTGATCCGAACCTTAGAGGATGAAACATGTCAGAAAAAGGGAGCAGAGCAGAGAGATTCTTGCACAGGAACCACATCAACTGTGTGCTAAAATTTATTTCTGATCTGCCTTCCAAAATTATGCCCAAGATATTCATCAGCATTAATGGGTAAGGCGGTTTGAGGAATTCAGTTATGCAATGACTCAAAGACTCATTAAATCACAGAACTGAAGACATTTTTTTCTGTACATAAATGTGCCATTTTAACCATTTCACTCTACAGTTCAGTGGCATTAATTACATTCATAATGTTGTGCAACCATCATTTATATCTATTTCTAAAACTTTTATCTCCCCAAACAGAATCTCTGTGCCATTAAACAATAACTCCCAGCCAGGCGCAGTGGCTCAGGCCTGTAATCCCAGCACTTTGGGAGGCCAAGGCAGGTGGATCATGAGGTCTGGAGTTCAAGACTGGCCTGGTCAAGATGGTGAAACCCCATCTCTACTAAAAATACAAAAAATTAGCCAGGCATGGTAGCGAGCACCTGTAATCCCAGCTACTTGGGAGGCTGAGGCAAAGAATTGCTTGAACCTGGGAGGCGGAGGTTGCAGTGAGCTGAGATCGTGCCACTGCATTCCAGCCTGGGCGATGGAGCGAGACTCCATCTCAAAAAAAAAAAAAAAAAAACTCCCCGTTCTTTTTTACATTTTCTGTCTTTTTATTGATACTCTCATTTTTTCCTACATTGTCTTCCTGATTTCCTTTAGTTCTTCATCTATGGTTTCTTTTAAGACAGTTGATTTAAATTCTTTGCCCAGGAAATTCAATGTCTAGGCTTCTTCCAGGATGTTTTCTATTTATTTCTTTCCCCAGAATGGTCCACACTGTACTGTGTTTTCGATATGCTTGGTGATTTCTTTGTATTGAAAACCGGACATTGGTGTATTGTGATGTGGTAACTCTGGAAATCAGGGTCTCACCTTTGCTCAGGGTTGGCTGTTCTTGATTGCTGAAGCCTTAGCTTGTGTTTCTTTTCCAGTCTTGCAGATTGGCTTCTGCTCAGGTACTCCTTTAACACTCAGCCAGGTCATTTATAATTCTGCCCCAGCCTTCACTTCTGCTTGCACTAAGTTTATGGGTCTTCTCTGGCCCTTTCTAAGCGTGCGTTGTGTCCTGAGCTGTCGCGTGTAGCTTTCTGATTTCTACAGTATACACGAACATTTTTGAATGCTCTGATTTCCCAAGGAAGCAATCTTCCTGACTTTTCCCCCTGGCTTTAGATTGTCTAGTTTATGTCTCAACCATAATTTTTTTGCACCCCCTCACCCGCTTGGCTGTGGGTTTTTGATCACCTGACAATATTTTCCAGCAACACCTGCTGCTTTCTGCTCTGAACGTGTTCTGAGTTTTGCAACAGACAGGCAAGTGCCTTGTTTCAGTCTTTGGGTAGCCCCAGACAGATTAGAACAAACACAGTGATTTGCAAGTAAGATCTGCTCTGCTCCCTTCAAAAGCAAGTACTGGGGTGCCACACTGGGAATGAGGGCTGCTGTTGAGCTGGGGAAAGGGGTGAGGCAAGGGCAAGTAAAAACACCCAAAGCTTTGCTACTCTTTTAACATTGCCTTTCTCTTGATTCGGTGGTCACTGTTTTTCTCAGGCATAGCTTTGTTTTCCAGAGTTCTAAGAAAGTTACTTCTTACAGTTCTGGATGTTGTTTTTTTTTTTAAATATTTCTGTGAAGGCCTGAGTTCGAAGCTGCCTGTTCTGCCATTTTGCTTATGACACTCAAGGCTTTTTCATTTTAGGGCTTCCAGTAGCAAGAACTGTGCCCAGAGGGATGGAATTAGATCGAACTGTTCTGAAAGAGTACTACTATTTCATATTTTTATACAAAAGCATATTTTAGATAAAGATGTCATTGATTTAGAAACTCAAACCAATTAATCTTTGGGAAGTAATATTATCTCTGTTTTAAAGATGGAAAAAAACAGCACAGATATTGAAGTCTCAAGACACTGGTTGAGATAGAGTTAAAATAATAGAGCTTTAGGAAAACAGTTAAACATAGAATTACCATTTAATCCAGCCACTAACTTCTAGGTATATACCCAAAAGAATGGAAAGCAAGGACCCGAGCAGATACTTGTACACTAAGGTTCATAGCAGCATTATTCACAGTAGCAAAAAGGTAGAAACAATCCAGATGTCCATCAACTGATGAATGGATAAACAAGATGTAGTATATACATATGAAATGTTCAGATTTAAAAAGGAATGCTAATCTGATACACGCTACGTATGGATGGATGGATGGATGCTGCAGCACAGACAAACCTTGAGGACACTATGCTAAGTAAAAGAAACCAGACACAAAAGGACAAATATTTTATGATTCCACTTATGTAAGGTATGTAGAATAGGCAAATTCATAGAGACAGAAAGTAGAATAGAGGTTTCCAGAGCTGGAGAGAAGGGGAATGAAGAATTAGTGTTTTATGAGCACTGAGTTTCTCTTTGGGATGATGAAAAGTTTTGGAAATGGATAGTGGTGATGATTGAACAACATTGTGAATGTATTTTTTTTTTTTTTTTTGAGACGGAGTTTTGCTCTTGTTGCCCAGACTAGAGTGCAGTGGCACAATCTTGGCTCACTGCAACCTCTGCCTCCCAGGTTCAAGCGACTCTTCTGCCTCAGCCTCCCAAGTAGCTGGGATTACAGGTGCATGCCACCACGCCCAGCTAATTTTTTGTACTTTTAGTAGAGACGGAGTTTCGCCATGTTGGGCAGGCTGGTCTCGAACTCCTGACCTCAGGTGATCCACCTACCTCAGCCTCCCAAAGTGCTGGGATTACAGGCGTGAGCCACCGTGGCCAGCTGTGGATGTGTTTAATACCATTGAATTGTATACCTTAAAATGATTAAAATGTTAAATTTTGTGTTATGTTTTTTAAAAAATTAGCCCCCCAAAACCATAGCAGGTCAGGTGCAGTGGTTCGAGCCAATAATCCTAGCACTTTGGGAGGCCAAGGCGGGCAGATTGCTTAAGCCCAGGAATTTGTGACCAGTCTGAGCAACATGGCGAAACCCCACCTCTACAAAAAATACATAGAAAAATTAGCCAGGGAGTGTGCACTTGTTGTCCCAGCTACTTCAGAGACTGCAGTGGGAGGATCACTTGAACTGGGGAGGTCAAGGCTGCAGTGAGCCATGATTGCACCACTGCACTCCAGCCTGGGTGACAGAGTGAGACCCTGTCTCAAAAAATATATATATGTAACACTCCAAACTCAGTGTTAGGGACGTACAAAGCTTAACTAATTGCTGAGTTTTAAAACATAGTTCTCGAGCATTTATTATTTACTATATGCCAGCCACTGTGGTATATGCTTTATGTGGATTATTTCATTTACTCCTTACCACAGTCTTATCAAGCATAATACAGTTAGCTCCAATTTATAAATGAGGGATCCGAAGCACAGAGAGATTAAGTAACATGCCCAATGTCATTGCTAAAAAGTATATCACTGAGATAAAGTACATCTCAGGACTTCATCCCAGGTAGTCTGACTTCAGACTTTGTGTCTAATGGTTAAACTATAATATCTCACTTTTGCTGAACTTTAAAAGTGTGCTTAAAGCAATACATGACTTTCCACAATTTGCCACAGAACAGTTATTGCACATTCCTTTCCTCAGGGTGTGTCGGTGGCTATAATTCCTGCCTGCCAGCCTCAGCAAGACGAAACACGATCAGAGAAAAGGTGGATGGTTCACTCTTAAGGGAAATGGTGGATTTGGGTTTGTTTCCATAATTGTCTCTGAAGAATGGCGTAACCTTCTGTCAGATTTTTAATTTGATCTAGTTTCATTGCAGTGAAAGGAAGCTTTAACACTTGGATCAAAGAAAGTGTTTGTATAAAAGCAGCGAATGTAGTTTTGAATGATAGGGTACTTGTACTCTGAATAGTAGTATACAGTATTTGAATCATATGAGGCCTTTTTTTTATTCTTTCTTTCTGTCTCCCTCTTCCTCTCCCCTCCCCCCCTCCCTCTCTCCCTCTCCTCCTCTTCCTCTCTCTCCCCTCCTCTTTCCCGTTCCCTCTCTCTCCCCTCGTTCCCCTCCCTTTCTTGCCCCTTCCTCTCTCCTCTCCTCCTCTTCCTCTCTCCCGTCTCCCTTTCCCTTCTCCTCTCCCCCCTCCCTCTCTCCCATCTCCCCTTTTTATCTCCTCCTCTCCCCTCCCCCCCTCTTCCCTCCCCTCTCCCCTTTCCCCCTTCTCCCCTTTCCCTTCTCCTCTCCTCCTTTCCTCTTCCCGTCTCCCTTTCTCCTCTCCCTCCCTCTCTCCCATCTCCTCTTCCCTCTCCCTCCCCTCCTTTTCCTTCCCTCCCTCTCCCCTCCCTTCTCCGTCTCTTCCTCCTTTCCCCATCTCCCTTTTCCTCTCACACCACCGTGCCCGGCTAATTTTTTGTATTTTTAGTACAGATAGGTTTCACCATGTTGGCCAGGCTGGTCTCAAACTCCTGACCTCAGGTGATCCACCCGCCTTCGCCTCCCAAAGTGCTGGGCTTACAGACATGAGCCACCGCACTCGGCCTGCATGAGGCCTTTAAATAACCCTTCCCTATCCTCAAAAATGCCCATCAGCTTAGTTTATGTCATCAGTAACACTACAAGTTGAACATCCCTTATCCAAAATGCTTGAGATTGGAAGTGTTTCAGATTTCAGATTTTTTTTTTATTATGGAATATTTGCATATATATAATGAGATATCTTGAAGATGGGACCCAAGTCTAAACACAACTTTTTTGTGTTTCTTATACCCACCCTGTATATAGAGACTGAAGGTCATTTTATGCAATATTTTAAAATAATTTTATACATGAAATAAAACTTTGACTGTAACCTCTCACATGAAGTTAGGTATAGAATTTTCTCCATGTGGCATCTTGTCAGCACTAAAAAAGTTTCAGGTTTTGGAGCATGTCAGATTTCAGATTTACAGATCAGAGATGCTTAACCTGTATCATCATAAATATAATAATCGCCACTCTTTACCTAGGCCTTGGTGTTTTTGTGTGACATCTTTCCAGTCCCCATTTTGACTGCAATAATTTTTTTTTTTTTTTTTTGGAGACAGAGTCTCGCTCTCTTCAACCTCCACTTCCTGGGTTCAAGTGATTCTCCTGCCTCAGCCTCCTGAGTAGCTGGGATTATAGGCATGCGCCACCACACCCAGCTAATTTTTGTATTTTTAGTAGGGACGGGGGTTCCCATGTTGGCCACACTGATCTCGAACTCATGACCTCGTGATCTGCCCGCCTCGACCTCCCAAAGTGCTGGGATTACAGGTGTGAGCCACCATGCCAGGCTGACTGCAATAATTTTTTATTCTCTTAATTACTTACTAACTAGAGTACCGGCTGTGAGATTTTGCCCTTAAACATCCAGTCACATCATTTTCCCAATCATGCAGAGAAATGGTTATATCCCTTAGTTATATTAACAGATGGCAGCTCAATGCTAGATTATTAAAAGGAACATGAATGTCAGGGTACATTCCTAGTGTTTTAAGGTAGAAGTCATTAGAGGATACTACTATATTGTTTCACAAAATGCCTCTTGACCACGATCAGAGATAGATTCTAAGCTAAGTGGAGCAGTTATATGTTAGAACTGACACAGAATTCAGGCAATGTGAGCAATTGAATAAAATTTCTCAATCCAGGTAATTTCCCCAGTCTTTGGCCCATGGTTATTACAAATAATTTTTAAAAAGAAATAAAACCCCTTCACAGCTACTCGGGAGGCTGAGGCAGGAGGATCCTTTGAGCCCATGAGTTCAAATCCAGCCTGGGTAACATAATGAAACCCCATCTCTGGGCCGGGCGCGGTGGCTCACACCTGTAATCCCAGCACTTTGGGAGGCCGCGGCAGGCGAATCACCTGAGGTCGGGAGTTCAAGACCAGCCTGACCAACATGGAGAAACCCCATCTCTACTAAAAATAAAAATTAGCCTGGCGTGGTGGCACATACCTGTAATCCCAGCTACTCGGGAGGCTGAGGCAGGAGAATAGCTTGAACCCGGGAGGTGAAGGTTGCGGTGAGCCAAGATCATGCCATTGCACTCCAGCCTGGGCAACAAGAGCGAGACTCTGTCTCAAAAAAAAAAAAGAAAGCTCATCTCTGAAAACCTCAGTAGGCTCATGTAAACCGTCATCTCCACTGTAGAGCTTAATGAGGTTGACAGGTCTTAAATTAGGTCTTATGAATGTACCTGTTACTGTCTTTAAATACTTATAAAATAGCATCACCAAGTTATTTAATGGGTAGTTTTTAACTATAGGTCACTTGGCTTTCACAGATGACAACGATAAATAGAACTTTTTGTTCTTGTCTAGCTGTATGGATTCATATGTGGCAACAGAATGCTTCATTTATATTGAGTGAGATTTTGTAGGGAATTACATGGGGCAGTATGTTTTGATTTGGTTTTTCTCCTTAACTATAAATATATCTTGAAAAGTTTTTGTGTATTAGAAGGAATTTTAGGTCAAACATGGTGGCTGGCACCTGTACTGCCAGCATTTTGGGAGGCCAAGATGGGAGGACCAGTTGAGTCCAGAAGTTGAAGACAAGCCTGGGCAACATAGCAAGACATCACCCCCACCGCCCACTCAGAAAGTTTAAAAATCATCCAGGCTTGGTGTTGTGTGCCTGTGGTTCCAGCTACTCGGGACGCTGAGGTGGGAGGGTTGCTTGAGCCTGGGAGGTTGAGGCTTCAGTGAGTCATGATTGTGCCACTGCACTCCAGCCTGAGCAACAGAATGAGACTTACTTTTTTCTTTTTTGAGATGGAGTCTCACTCTGTCCCCAGGCTGGAGTGCAATGGCCCAATCTTGGCTCACTGCAATCTTCGCCTCCCGGGTTCAAGTGATTCTCCTGCCTCAGCCTCCCGAGTAGCTGGGACTACATGCATATGCCACCATGCCTGGCTGATTTTTGTATTTTTAGTAGAGACGGGGTTTTACAATGTTGGCCAGGATGGTCTCAATCTCTTGACCTCATGATCCACCCGCCTTGGCCTCCCAAAGTGCTGGGATTACAGGTGTGAGCCACTGTGCCCGGCCAAGACATTTTTTTCAAGCAAAACTTTGTAAGACTCATGTGACACCAAATGTAATAACAAAAGTTTTTTGAAATTCACATGGAAAAATACTAAAATTTCCATATTACATCATGAATGCTTTATTAATATTGTTTTAAAATCTTAGTATATTATAAAGACACACAATTCACAATTGTCAACTCACAGCACATCAGTCTAAGTACTCCTGATTATGCTGTTTATTTTCTTTATTATTGCTTTTACTAAAAATAAGCTCTTAGAATATTATCCCATACTAAAAAGAAATGAACTGTCAAGCATTAAAAGGCATAGAGGAAAATTTAATTCATGTTACTAAGTGAAAGAAGCCAATCTGAAAAGGCTACATATTGTATGATAAAGTGTTAAAAAATATATAAAAGCTCAATGATGTTCAAACCTACAGTACTGGTTAATAATAACCTAAGCAATTTAATACTCCAGCCTAGTTCTTATAACTCCTATTATTCACTATGACATAAGTCATATAAACTTTATTAGCTTTAACTACCCTTTCCTCTGAATGTTTGTCCTCAAATAAGATTGGACTTGTCTCAGAAGTGCTTTACCAATCTTGTGACCTTTTTCATTTAAGTGACAATAAAGCTGTTTTTCAGGCTGAGACTTAGGAGCACTCCTGCTTTTTGCATGCACTGTCTCATTTAATCCTCACACTAATATTATAAGGTAGATGCAATAGCCCCCATGTTACAGAGGAAAACATAGAGGATCAAGGAGATTAACTTGCCAAAAGTACGGCTAATAAGTAGGTGAAGCATGCTGGGAACTTAGGGCTGCCTTAATATCCATGTCATTCTTCCAAATCTTTGGCAACAGTTTTCTAATATGAGTTGTTTGCCCCACTAATGTTGTGAAACTAAGAACGCCGTATTTTAAGTGACTTAAAATTCCAAGTAACCAGAATATGGCTAATGTTACTTTCCTATTTTATATGTGCCTAAAGTACATCCTTGGTCATTTCATCACATGTATAACAATTGCTATGATTATTTGAGCCACGATAGAATTCTATTCTAAGAACTTGGCAGAGCTAGAAACAAGAACCTGCTCTTTGATAGGGAGTATTGCAGCACGCTTCTTGCAAGGACATTCAGTTTTCTTGCCTGAAAAGCAAGCACACCACTATTTGTATAGTCACCAATCTAGGCAAGGGAGGAAGAATGGTTTCAAAAATATACCCAGAAAGGAACTAGAAGATACTTGTATTAGGTGGGTAACCTTACCTTCCATTATCGTAAATAGTTGCTCAGGCTTCTTCACAGTAATGGTCTGCATGTCTTACATAGCAAAATCTCTGGAGATTTTGAATGTTTTTGATGGTCAGAACTAGAGAACTTCTCTATCCAATCTCTTCGTTTTAGATAGGGAAACTATATAGGTCAGTGAGTAAAATGTCTAATCCAAGGTCTCTTGGAAAAATAATAGCACAACTGAAGTCTCTTGCTCCTTTTCCATTGCTCTCTGATTTTATATTACTCTGTCCCCGCAAGGAATGTTATCTCGAGGTAAGATGGTTTTGTATAGTAATAGTTATCTCTGAAGCTCATGGATTATCTGACAGATAATCCTTTTATAGTATGAGTCTTGTAAGTTTTGCTAATGTCTTCAGTGATTTAGTGTGACCCATCTGAGCCTAGATCATATTTTCCTTCCCCTCCCTACACTCAATGATTAAAGTACGATATTCATTCTAATTGCCCATTAGCCTCCTGCTGCTCTTGGAATCCTTAGACTTCTGTGGGCTTTTGGAACTTCTGCTGTTAGGTTTCATGAATAATAGTCCCCCTTCTGTTGTGTTTCTCTGGTTACATCATTTTATTTACCAATGTATTGCTTTTTAATATCGGTAACATTGAATATTAAAGTAAGTGATAAAATGGATCAAGCAGGAAACTTGACCATTGCAAATCGATGCTAACTAAGTAACCGAGATAATCACGATGCAGGTTACCGATTATCCAGGACTTTTTTTGGTCTCCTTTGGAAAGGGAGTCATCAATTCTGTCCTTTTTCCTTACCTTTGAAAGTCCATCCTTCTTTGGCAGTAGTCTTCAAGGGTTTTATTTAGCTCCCTTTTACTAAAAACGAGCATCACAAAATCTCATCTGTTTCTTACAAAGAAGCCTGGAGTAATACCCTCATAACTATAGGGGAATAATGTCATCAACAGAAGAATGGAATTTGGGAAGCTGACCTTATCACAGTCTGTATGAGATTAAATGTCTTGGGCATAGTAGTGTGGCTGGAGAAAAGGGAAAGAAAACACTAATTCTCTTAGTTTCTTTGTAGTTCTCCCTGGAAAACTCCTTTACCCACATTGGCACCCTTTTGGTTTTGCTACTATGGTGGTTAGAGAATTAGAAAGCAGAAGAATCACCTATGTTTTTAGAAATACCCTAAAAAATGGCAGGCCATCACTGGGCCTTGTACTTCTAATGGCTAAAATGTATAGTGACATAAAGTGTCTAGAAGAGAATTCTCTAAAATACAAGTAATCACTGTAGGTGATTTTTTAAAGAAGCACAGCACGTGGAATTGTAGTGTTGAAGACACCATGCTGGGTTTCACTGGACTAACCCCTGTGCTGCCGGAGTTGATCTGAAATAGAAGATGACATCTTATACCAATTACTGTACTGCAACCTAGCATCATACGAGGCCATATACTGGCTTCAGAGGAAAGTAACTTGACTTCAAGCTCATTTTATAGGGAAAGATGTGGATTTTATTAGAGTAGAACATAAATAGGCTTAAACAGGAGGAAAATATTCTAGATGTTAGGATCTGTAATTGCTCAGAAAGGCAGGGAGTATTTTACTTTGGGAGATGAAGAATGGGCCAGTCTGGCCAGGGCAGTGGGTTTCACGTTCAAATCCAAAGATATGAACTAGAGGGCAGTAGAAGGCAGGGCTCTGGGCACACTCTACAGGGAGGACGGCTTCAGTCGTGGTGCATGCACGCGATGGGCTCTGGGCGCACTCTACAGGGAGGACGGCTTCAGTCGTGCATACACACGATATTACTGAAGAAGATCCTTTCTGAGGCAAGCTAGCTAAAGGTATGCACATAGGCAGATAGTCTCTTAAATTTGAACATGAATATTAAAACTGACACTGAGATTTCAGTGAAGGGTGAAGTTATAATTTATAAGAGTGTTTAAGATTTGGTGTATTTCAGTAGCTGTTAAGCATTTATTTATTAGTGATTTTTGAGAAGTTTGTGTTACTTCTTTTTATTAGGAAAAACATTTCACTAGCCATTAGCTCTGGCATCTGAATTCCTGCTACTCTCCTAGCATCTAGAAGTATTTCTGATGTTATCAGGCAGAGTTTAATCAGAAAGACTCAACTTCTTTAGTGGTTTCATATGATAAACACATTTACCTTCCTGTTCAGGTCTGTTTTAGTTTGGGCAAGCCAGGGCATCAAACTATATGTAATCGTTTTAATGTGTTACACCTTCATGGGAATTGATCCTAACATAGGCATTTTCTTTACTTCTTAAAGGACTTTTTTCAGGAGATATTGCACCTTTAATGCAAGAAAAAGTACTAAGTGCAGTCACACATGCTGTTGGTGATGAAGAAGCTGCTGAAGTAAATGCTAATGAGCAGCCAGAGGTGCCGAAGCTTGTTCTGCAGTCTCTGTTTTCACTTATACGAGGTGAAGTTGAGCAGTTGGATTCAAGAGCACTTCCCCTTTGCCTTCATCAGGTACTCTGGTAAACCCTTCACTTTCAGCCTCACGAAAATTCTCCTAGCAGCGTTTGGAATGATCTAAAATGCTGTCTTGGCTGGGTGCGGTGGCTCACGCCTATAATCCCAGCATTTTGGGAGGCTGAGGTGGGTGGATGGCTTGAGCTCAGGAGTTCAAGACCAGCCTGGGCAACATGGCGAAACCCCATCTCTACAAAATATACAAAAATTAGCCAGACATGGTGGCACGCACCTGTAGTCCCAGCTACTTGGGAGGCTGAGCTGGGACGATCACTCAAGCCTGGGAGGCAAAAGTTGCATTGAGCTGACGTTGCACCACTGCACTCTGGCCTGGGAGACAGAGTGAGAGAACCTGTCTCTAAATAAATAAATAAATATAAAAATAAAAAATAAAATGCAATCTCTGTAATTGATTGTGTCCCACTCATCACTGGTGAGCCTGGGGGAGGGTGACCCTAGTGAGATATTTGGCATATTACTAATTGATGGCCACACCTTGGCCTTGGATAATCCATAGTTTAAACAGTGGCTCACTTTTTAAATCAGCGATTAAGCTGTGTAAGAGTTTAATAAGCATCTACCAGGTGCCAAAGACCCTGCTGGATGCTGGGTAAACAAAGATTACTTAGCAGAATGTGCCCGTAAGAGAGCCCCTGCGGAACAGGAGCAACAGTTATATCGATAAGTAATTGTGGAATTTTGTGTTCAGTGTTAGAGTAAACATATGTTAAAGATTCAGCAGCACAAAATGAGTGATTAATTATGCCCTGTGGACAGTTGGGAACAGAAGGCGACTCTTGAGCTGGGTTTTCCAGGCTTATTAGGCACTCAGTGGATTAACAGAATGAGCTGGTACAGGAAGAGATCAGCCTGTGAAAGCCATGGCTGGGATATTATTGGAGATGAAGATGGAAAAAGAGGAGGTGAGATTGAATAGCTGGTGACATTGAGGCTTTATTTGTAGGGACTGGGAATTTTTAATTATAAGAGTGCCTGAATCACATTTGAATTTTAGAAAAAGAACTCTTTTGAGAATTAGGAGGGTATATATGTTAGAGGATGGAGAGGCTGGAAACTGGGGAGACTTTAGGCCAGTGATGAGGAAACTTTTTTTTTACATAAGAGCTAATTCAGAAGAAATTAAGATATTTGAGCTGTATTTTATTTTTTATTTTTATTGTCTTTATTTATTTATTTATTTATTTTGAGACAGAGTCTCACTCTGTTGCCCAGGCTGGAGTGCAGTAGCATGATCTCAGCTCACTGTAATCTCCATCTCCCAGATTCAAGCCATTCTCCTGCCTCAGCCTCCTGAGTAGATGGGATTACAGGCGCATACCACCACGCCTGGCTAATTTTTGTATTTTAATAGAGATGGGGTTTCACCATGTTGGCCAGGCTGTTCTCAAACTCCTGACCTCAAGTGATCCACCCGCTTCGGCCTTCCAAAGCGCTAGGATTAACAGGTGCAAGCCACTGTACCCAGCCTGCATTTTATTTTTACATAAAATGAAAATAACTGGTACATGGGAATGGAGAGAGTGATTTACTTTTGTAATGAGAAGTGAATAATTTTTAATTTTTAACCCATTTAGAAAAAAACAGTGCAGCTGGCTGCAAGTGCCCAGTTTTACATAAACATGCTCTTTGAGGCTGAAGCAAATTTGACTAATTGTCAATGTGAAAATAAAGTAGAAAAACTGTTCTTGCAGTTATTTCTAAACAGAATTTGTCTCTAATCCTAATGTAACAAAAACGGATATGATGTTACATTAGGATCAGAGACAAGAGTATTCTCAGGGCAAACAGAAAATGGGATAAAAAGTAGGCCGGGCACGGTGGCTCATACCTATAATCCCAGCACTTTGGGAGGCTGAGGTGAGTGGATCATGTGAGGTCAGGAGTTCGAGACCAGCCTGGCCAACACAGTGAAGCCTCATCTCTTCTAAAAATATACACACACAAAAAAATTAACCAGGCATGGTGGCACACGCCTGTAGTCCCAGCTACTCGAGAGGCTGAGGCAGGAGAATTGCTTGAACCCGGGAGGCAGAGGTTGCAGTGAGCCGAGATTGTACCACTGCACTCCAGACTGGGTGACAGAGTGAGACTCTGTCTCAAAAAAAAAAGGAAAATAGGGCCAGGCGCGGTAGCTCATACCTGTAATGCAGCACTCTGGGAGGTCGAGGCAGGCAGATTGCTTGAGCCCCGGAGTTCAAGACTAGCCTAGGCAACATCGTGAAACCTTGTCTCTACAAAAAAAAAAAAAAAAATTTAGCCAGGCACGGTGGCGTGCGCCTGTAATCCCAGCTACTCAGGAGGCTAAGGTGGGAGGATTGCATGAGCCCAGGAGTTTGAGGCTGCAATGAGCCGTGATTCCACCACTGCACTCCAGCCTGGGTAACAGAGTAAGACCCTGTGTAAAAACAAACAAACAACAACAACAACAACAAAAAAGTTCAATAGGTTTTGTCCCAATTCAGGAAAATGTATACTTTTACAAATTTGTATTACCTCCTTTATGAACTTGAAGAATGCCTCTGAGGAAATGTATACTCCTGGCCTCTAAGCTGTCATGAACTCACCATTGTTGAGGAGCACCAACACCAAGGCAGCTTTCTAATCACTCAGCTTTCACTGCATTTGAACAGTGGATTGCACGGCAATCTTTTCTCTCCTGGGAAAGAAGATTAGAGAATACAGTGGTGGTTTAAAAGTATGGGCTTTGGCCCTACCACAAGCTAAGTGGCTTTTGGTTTCTTCTGTGGTAAAGTAATAGAGGATTAAATGAGATAATGTATGTAAAAGCACTTAACATATGTTTCACGTACAGTAAAAGCCGAAGAAATATTAAACATTTAAACTCTATTCCTACTGTCACTAATTCAGAGATTGCTCATTGGAAATCAAGGCTGGGGATCAGCAAAGAAATACTGATGCCATTAGAAAGCTGAGACATCAGGGTGACAAGATTCGGTTGATGGCTACCTCCTCAGCCCAAGAAGACAAAATATCCTGTCACCTCCCAAGGGACACACAAATCAGGGAGGGATGGAGGTATATTTTATTCATTTTAGTAATTCCCAGCACATCACATGGTATATTTCACCTAGATTTGCCAGTTGTTGATATTTTAATCAAATTTTTGCTCTTTTTTTTGCTGGGACTATAGGCACGCGCCACTGCGCCCAGCTAATTTTTGTATTTTTAGTAGAGATAGGGTTTCACCATGTTGCCCAGACTGGTCTTCAACTCCTGATCTCAGGTGATCCACCCGCCTCGACCTCCCAAAGTGCTGGGATTACAGGCGTGAGCCACCGCGCCCGGCCTTTGCTGGGATTACAAGCGTGAGCCACCGCGCCCGGCCTTTGTTGGGATTACAAGCGTGAGCCACCGCGCCCGGCCTTTGCTGGGATTACAGGCGTGAGCCACCGCGCCCGGCCTTTGCTGGGATTACAGGCGTGAGCCACCG
>NW_026652293.1:79118937-79182987 GCF_009828535.3 Hylobates moloch
GCCCGGCCTTTGCTGGGATTACAGGCGTGAGCCACCGTGCCCGGCCTTTGCTGGGATTACAGGCGTAGCCACCGCGCCTGGCCTTTTTGCTCTTGCTCTCTCGTGCACACAAATTTTTTCCATTGAAACACTTGAAAGTAATTTGCATTATGACACTTCACCCCTAAATATTTGTACATAAATCTCCCAGGAAGGATACTCTCCTACATAACATACAAGGCCATTATCAACCCCAAGAAATGAGTCACTAATGCAATAAAATTACTTAATATACAATCCATATTCAAATTTCCCCCAAGTAGTTCCACAAATGTTCTGTGTAACTGTTCTCCCCCAATGCTGGATTCAGTGTGGGATGATATGTTGCATTCAACTGTCGATATTCTTTAGTCTCCTGTAATCCAGAATGCTCCCTGCTTTTCTGTCTGTGTCAGTCTTTCTTTCTCCGCCCCTTTCTTTCTTTCACACTGACATTTATGAACAGTCTAAGAATTCATGTAGAATGTCCCGTAATCAGGATTTGTCTAATTATTTCTTTTTTTTTTTCCTTTTTTTTTTTTTTTTTTTTTGAGATGGAGTCTTGCTCTGTCCCCAGACTGGAGGGCAGTGGCGTGATCTTGGCCCACTGTAACCCCCACCTCCTGGGTTCAAGCAATTCTCCTGCCTCAGCCTCCTGAGTAGCTGGGACTACAGGCCTGTGCCACCACGCCCAGCTAATTTTTGTATTTTTAGTAGAGACGAGGTTTCACCATGTTGGCCAGGAGGGTCTCGATCTCTTGACCTCATGATCCGCCCGCCTCGGCCTCCCAAAAGTGCTGGGATTACAGGTGTGAGCCACTGTGCCCGGCCTAATTATTTCTTTTAAGATTTGATTCAGGTTAAACATTCTGGGCAAGAATTTACCTAGTAACATTCCATACCTAATTGTCTCTTGAACTGATTCTAATCTGGTTTTTGTTCCCACCACTCCCCCAGAATTGCACTGTAAAAGTCACCAGTGATTTCCATGTTGTTAAATCCAGTGGTCAGAGCTCAGTTTTCATCTTACTGGAGCTATTGGAAACTTCAAGTTGATCACATACTGTTTTGAAGCGTTTTGTTTGTTTGCCTTTGGGGAGCTCTTTTCCTGGCTTTTACCTCCTACATCGCTGGCCGTGCCTTCTCCGACTCATTTTCTGAGTTCCCATGTTTTCCTTTTTTTTTTTTTCTCCCACTCTGTCACCAGGCTGGAGTGCAGTGGCATCATCACGGCTCACTGCAGCCTCCACCTCACGGGTTCAAGTAGTCTTCCTGCCTCAGCTTCCCGAGTGGCTGGGACTGCAGGCGCATGCCACCATGCCCAGCTAAGTTTTTTGGTTTTTTGTAGAGATGGGGTTTCACCATGTTGCCCAGGCTGGTCTCGAATTCCTGGCCTCAAGTGATCCTCCCACCTTGGTCTCCCAAAGTGCTGGGATTTCAGGCATGAGCCACTACACCCGGCCCTAATTTTTAAACACTGGGATGCGTCAGAGTTCAGTTCTTGAATCTCTTCTCATTCTGAATTCACTTCCTGGGTGTGTCTTTTTGTTTCTGGTTTTTTTGTTTTTTTTTTTTTTTTTTTTTTGAGACGGAGTCTCACTGTGTCGCCCAGGCTGGAGTGCAGTGGCACAATCTTGGCTCACTACAACCTCCGCCTCCTAAGTTCAAGTGATCAAGTGATTCTCCTGTCTCAGCCCCACAAGTAGCTGGGATTACAGGCACATGCCACCACGCCTGGCTAATTTTTATATTTTTAGCAGAGATGGGGTTTCATCATGTTGGCCAGGCTGGTCTCAAACTCCTGACCTCAGGTGATCCGCCCGCCTCAGCCTCCCAAAGTGCTGGGATTACAGGTGTGAGCCAGTGTGCCCGGCCTGTCCTATTTCTTTTCCGGACTCCAGACTTAACTATCCAGCAACTCAAGATGTTTCATGGGCATTTCAAACTTAAGATGTACAAAATCAAACTTTGATTTTCTCCCATATCTACTGCTTTCCTAGTCTTACCTCTCTTGTTAAATGCCAACTTCATCCCTCTAGTTGCTGAGACCAAATGCCTTGAAGTCATACTTTATTTACTTTTCCTTGCATCCAAATCCAATCTAACAGCAAGTCCTGCAGATCTACTTCAAAATATACCCAGAACTTCTTACCTCTTTCACTGCTACCATTTCAGTACAGGACACCATCAAATCTCACCCGGGTTCTTGCAGTAAATTTCTCACTATGGAGACTTTTCTGCCTTCACTCTCCCACTTAGTGCTTTCTCTCTACATGACAGTCACTGTGATGCAGATAAAACAGAAGTCAGATCTTGTCACTCCGCTGCGCAAAGCCCTCCGATGGCTTTCCTTTTCATTTAGAATAAAAGCCAAAATCCTTACCATGGCCTACAAGGCCCTACACAATCTGGTCCTGTTAGCCTCCTGGATCTCCATTACTAAAATTCTCCTTAACTCCTTTCCAGGTTCACTGGCCTTCTGACAGCTCCTCAGATATACCAAGAATGTTCCTACTTCAGGTCCTCTGGTATCTCCTATCTCCTCCTTCCCAGGAAGCCACTAGATGATGTGCTCCAGCAAAACAAGGGAGTAAACCAAGAAACAGGAAGGTGTGAGATACAGGAAACTGGGAATCCTACTCAGGAAAGAGGTGAAGGGAATCTAAGTGAAGGGAGATTTTCAGATGACAGCTGTACGCTAGGAAGGAGAGGGTAACCAGTCCTGCTTCGAGTGGATCACAAGAGTCTGGGGAGAGGCTTTTCTATCATTTTCCTGTTTGTAGAACTATTTGACTCCTTAAAGCATAGACATGTAAAATTTGGATGAAAATAAGAACTAAAAGAAGACATAATTCAGGCATAAGGTAATAAGAGCATCTAGGCTAAAGGGTGACAGTGCAAATGGAGAGGGATGCATTTGAGATCTTTGGAAGGAAGAATAACTAGGACTTCGTGTAGAGTGTTGTATTAGTCAGGGTTCTCTTAGAGGGACAGAACTCATAGGATATTTATATATATCCTATATATATTTATATATATAAAGGGGGTTTATTAAGTATTAACTCGCACAAAGTCCCACAATAGGCTGTCTGCAAGCTGAGGAGGACAGAGAGCCGGTCTAAGTCCCAAAACTGAAGAACTTGGAGTCCAATGGTCGAGGGCAAGAAGCATCCAGCACGAGAGAAAGATGTAGGCTGGGAGGCTAGGCCCGTGTCTCTTTTTCACGTTTTTCTGCCTGCTTTATATTCCCTGGCAGCTGATTAGATGGTGCCCACCAGATTAAGGGGGGGTCTGCCTTTCCCAGCCCACTGACTCAAATGGTAATCTCTTTTGGCAACACCCTCACAGACACACCCAGGATCAATACTTTGTATCCTTCAATCCAGTCACATTGACACTCAGTATTAACCATCACAACTGTGAAAAGAGAATAAAGGAGAAATCAGAGATGACTGTAGGATATCCAGTTTGGGGGGAATAGTAGTACCATTAACAGAAATAAGGTATTCAAGTGTGAGAACTAATTTTAGGAAAATTGTGATTTAAAAAGTAATATATAGAATAATATGTGCTAAAGGCCAATGGAAATATGACAACATACAGTTGTATTTTGAGCTCGTGGAACTCTTAAAAGTTCTGTTTTAAAGTTCTTGTTCTTAGGTTTGAGTGGTCTTTTTTACACTGACTTAGCTAATATGACTACAGATTAGCTTTAAATGTTTAACTGAAGTCCTATGCTTGGGAGGTTTTCATATAGAAAATCGGGCCCTCCCTTGGGCCTCTTTTGTAAGGGCAGTAATCCCATTCATGAGGGCAGAGCCCCAGTGACCTCATCACCTCCCAGAGACCCCCTTCTTCACACCGTCCCCTGGGAACTCGGTTTCAGCATATGAATTTGTGAGGGGGACACAAAGATGGAGGCCGTGGCCCTTCACAGTGTCTGTTTTTAGAGGGCTCCTGATTGGTAAAAGGATAACCAGGATCGCCTGACACCTGTTGCCTTCCCAGCAGTTTTCAATTTTTTCACATGATTCCACTCTGCATCTTGCAATTCATTCCAAATCAGACTCAGAAACAATGTTAAGCACTTACTGTAGTGTGCTGGGCATTATGCTAGATACATAGTCTCTCTTTCTTTTTTTTTTTTAATTTGTATTTATTTATTTATTTTAATTTGCTTCCTGTACCTGGGCAGCAAACACAATCTCTCTTTCAATCCTTATGGCAGCCTTGTTTTATGCAGCTGCAGGTATTACTGTCCCTGTTTTAAGATAAGAAAGTTGAGGCTTGAAATGCGAAATGACATGTCCAGGGCCACACAGCTGGTAAGTGGCAGGGCTTGGACTAAAACACAGGCCATTCACCTCCAGCCCCATGTTCTTTCTGCTCTACTGGGGTAGCTTTCAGATTTAGAAATATGCTTCAAAAAAAGTCACATCTTCTCTTCCTGCTAGACTTGCAAGGGGGAGATTTTTAAAGGGGAAATACTTTGTATATTTATTTCTCAAGATGACTTTTTACCTGAAAATGTCTTTTACTTTTGAGGCACTGGGTTTCACAACCTTCTCTGCATAGTTACTTCATGGTATTAGAACTTCTACAGAAGCCTGCAAGCTAATTTCTGCAGTGCCAGGAAATCTGGTTACATAATAGTTATGAACCCCATCAAAACTCCTCAAATAAGAGCTATTTATAAACAACCATGTGCCAATTGTGCACAAATGCAAAAAGGCAAGAAAAATGGCTTTGAAGAGCCAGACATTTTATTTTAATGAGCAACCTGAAACTATATCTCATACCATATATAGAAAGGAAGCTGTGCAGTACCATAGATGTTTTCACTGGAAGTTTGTACTCGAAATGTTTTCTTTTTCTTTGTTTTTTGAGACAGAGTTTCGCACTGTCACCCAGGCTGGAATGCAGTGGCGCAATTTCGGCTCACTGCAACCTCTACCTCCCAGGTTCAAGTGATTCTTCTGCCTCAGCCTCCCAAGTAGCTGGGAATACAGGTGCACGCCACCACACACAGCTAATTTTTGTATTTTTAGTAGAGACAGTGTTTCACCATGTTGGCCAAGCTGGTGTCGAACTCCTGACCTCAAATGATCTGCCTGCTTCGGCCTCTCAAAGTGCTGGGATTATAGGCATGAGCCGCCATGTCCGGCTCTGCAGTTGAAATGTCATCATTGATTTCAATTAGGTGTAACCGCCTAGTATGCTGGAACCTGCTAGTACTGACATATGAGAACCATGTTTACTGACGTCCATCACGTTGGTAGCTTGACATCGGCCATGGTGGGAGTATTGACACCACTGAAATGAGCAAACACTGCAAGTTGGGGCTCTCTCCAACACTCTGGAGACGACTGTTAAATATTAGCACACTGCTGGTTACACCATTATATGAAATTCTCATTTTGTAAGCTAAAGAAATGATTGAAGATTGGCAGTTTGACTTGGTTCATACTACTTTTAAAACATATTATTAGAACAATAAGCTGGTAAAAGATAACTAGATTCTTAGAAATCAGTTTGTCCCTTGCAAAATCTTTAATATAACATAAATATGGAATCAAACTTTATATTAACTGAAAAGTAATCATTTATAGAGATGATTGAGTCAGTCATCTACATGGCTCATGGAAAAAATGTCACATTTGTAGGATTTAAACTAGGCAAGTATTTTCCTTTAAAAGTATGCTGTTTGCCCTGGGGGATTTGGGAAAATCCATTCCTTTTTATTGCTAGCTTATAGGTTTGACAAGTACTTTATTACTCTTTACATTGTCAATTTACCTGGAAAATGGAGATAGTGATGTATAAAGGTTATACCTTTTTTTACTAGAGACAATCTGTGGAAACTGTTTTTTGCTTTTGTTTTGTTTTTTTGTTTTTTTGTTTGTTTGAGACGTTGTTTTGCTCTTGTTGCTCAGGCTGGAGTGCAATGGCACGATCTCAGCTCACTGCAACCTCTGCCTCCCAGGTTCAAGCGATTCTTCTGCCTCAGCCTCCAGAGTAACTGGGATTACAGGCATGAGCTACCATGCCCGGCTAATTTTTGTATTTTTAGTAGAGATGGGGTTTCGCCGTGTTGGTGAGGCTGGTCTTGAACCCTTGACCTCAGATGATCCACCCGCCTCAGCCTCCCAAAGTGCTGGGATTACAGGCATGAGCCACCGTGCCCGGCTGGAAACTGTTTTAAAAATACAGAGTTTATGCAATATTTCAGTGAATATTTTTAGTTTTAGTGATCTGTTCATAAATGTCATATCTAAATAAAGATCTAAAAATATCCCAAAGTTTTTAGAATCAAAGAATCTTTAAATGTAAAGATGTCTTAGAATGAATCTGATAACTGACAAGTCTGAACTGAGACCAGCTCCTGAGTCTTGGAACTCTTTATCTAGTGTTCTTTACCATGTGTAGCACTTTATACATATTCTAAACAACATGAATCAACTGTTAGTGCTCAGCCTGGCCTTTTCTTAAATATCAGACCAGACCAAAAAGTCAGCGTCCTGTGAGGTCCTCAGCCGGTAGTTTGTGAAATAGGAATGAAATAAATAGGATGTTGAGGTCTCATGTGACTTGACATATTTCTGCTTTTTCTTTTTATTTATTTATTTATGTTTGCTTCACAGCATTTGAAAGGAATATTTCTACTTTTAATTTACAATAAACAATCATTTTTTCATTTGTGTTATATTTTTTTAAGTCTCTAACATTTTTCTCATTGTTTAGAGTCCTAAACTCTAACGAATCAGGGAAATTTACTTTGACTTGAAGTAGAGTAGGAAGAACGATGTGCAAACACCAAAGAACGTCTCTGCTTTGCTTGAGATGAGTAACTTCAGAATTGCGTCCTGTGCCTACAGTCAGATTTCTTCTGAACTGTTGAATGTAGTTTAAAAAAAGAGTTTTCTTAATTTGATATCAAAAACATTTGGAATTTCAAGATCTGAATTTGTTTCAAATTTGTCTTCTCATCCAAGTGTTAATTTAATTTTTTCTGTTTTTTCTTTGTTTTTAACAGATAGCAGAATCCTATTTCCAGGAGGAGGACTGTATCCTTTTCTTAATTACAAGAAGAAATTTTTAGAACTCTTAGAGAACCATTCATTTTTTTTAATTGAAGTATATTTTACGTGTAATAGAATGTACAGATCATATGGTTTCAGTGGTTTTGACAGTTGCATGTACCCGTGTAACCACCTCAGAAAGCAAAGTGTAGGACATTTGTGTCTCTCCACAAAATTTCCTAGAACCATCCAAAGTTTACCTTCATAAATAGGCCTTAATTTTACTAAAATAAGTATTTGTATTTATATTTATTTTTTGAAGGAAAATTTGTATTATTTTAATTATTTTTATGTACAGAACACTCAACAGTGTACATTTAACCCAGTTTAGTGGCACGTTCTTTAGCCTTTGCCTTTTTGAGCTTGGCGACGCGTGCCACAGACTTGGGAGCCAGGACATTGCCGTCCCCGTGATGGTGGATCTCATCGTATCTGTCGTTGTGATTGGTCCTGATAGCTTCCACCAGCTTAGCCAGGGCACCTTTGTCTTCCCAGTTCACCTGTGTGAAGGCGACAGTGGTGCAGGTCTTCCTGTGGACTAGACTGCCCAGTCTTGCCTTCCCCTTGATAATGCAGTAAGGGACCCCCATTTGACGACACAGGGCAGGCAAGAAGACAGCCAGCTGGAAGAGGGCATTAGCCGAAGAGTGTATTTTGACCAAAAGCAGTAAATCGCAAAGCTAGCTTGGTAGCAAGCGAGAGAGAGAGAACTTCTGAGTGATCATGAAGACAAAAAGCTAAACAGTGAGTTTTTCTCTTCCTTTTTTCTGGGTCAGCATTTAGAGCATTGCCCAGAGGAAGGTAGGCAGTTGGACAGTGTATCCTGACCTCACAAGATGCAGATCTGTGTGATACAGATGAGAAGATGAAAGCTCACAGGATCATTTACAAAGAAGTAGAATCATGTGATAATAATGGAAATCACTATGGCAAGTTAATTGAGTGTTTACGAAAGACCCATATAAGTTTTTGCCCTGTCATTGTTTAGGCATGTGATCCTTTGGTCTTGTGGGAGAAAAGCATTCAGTGGGAAATAATAAGCAGCAAGGTGACTTGAAACAGAAACACTTGACCAGAGAGTCACATAGTTCCTTGACAGAAAGTAAGGAGAGAAATAAAAAAGGGAAACATGTAGATTTCAGGATTCCATGTGGTCCTGTTTCCTTAAATTACTTTTAGTTGATTCTGCAAGCAGTCATTCCTTGAGCATTAAAACCTTCTTTTAGTTTCTGTTTGCTGATAGTGTGGAATCCAAGTAGCTATTGCATAATATGCCACATTAAAATTTACCTACTTCAAAACCAAGAAATATTACCAGGCTGGGCATAGTAGCTCACACCTGTAATCCCAGCACTTTGGGAGGCTGAGGCAGGTGGATTGCTTGAGGTCAAGAGTTCAAAACCAGCCTGGCCAACATGGTGAAACCCCATCTTGACTGAAAATACAAAAATTAGCCGGGCATGATGGTGCATGCCTGTAATCCCAGCTACTCTGGAGGCTGAGGCAGGAGAATCACTTGAATCCAGGAGGGGGAGGTTGCAATAAGCCGAGATGGCACCACTGCACTCCAGCCTGGGTGACAGAGGGAGACTGTGTCTCAAAAAAAAAAAAAAAAAAAAAAAGCTGGACCCAGTGACTCATGCCTATAATCCCAGCACTTTGGGAGGCCGAGGCAGGCAGATCACAAGGTCAGGAGTTCGAGACCAGCCTGGCTAACATGGTGAAACCCCGTCTCTACTAAAAATACAAAAAAATTAGCCAAGTGCAGTGATGGGCACCTGTAGTCTCAGCTACCCAGGAGGCTAATGCAGGAGAATCGCTTGAACCCGGGAGGTGGAGGTTGTAGTGAGCTGAGATTGCCCCACTGCACTCCAGCCTGGACGACAGAGCAAAACTCCATCTCAAGGAAAAAAAAAAGAAAGAGAAACATTACTTTAGATATGTTTAAATTTAAAAATATTTAGAGTCCTCTCATGTTTCAGTAAGCTGCAAATTTCTCAACATCTATAGGACATTGTTCTTGAAATATGGGAATAATGTAAATAGTGTGGATTTCTATTTTCCTTAAATGTTCTATTCAGATGAGAAGGCAATGAAATTCATTCAGCTAGAACGATTGTATCATGAGCAATTGCTCGCAAATCTTTCTGCCATTCAAGAACAGTGGGGTAAGTACAGACCAACATGGAATGTGGAATTAGCAGTAATCCAACAAGTCACTATCTACAAAATTAACATATTTGACCTGGTTTTATAAATCAGAAAATAGATGTTTCCATAGACAAGTTAATGTTGCAAAGAAAGTAGCATTTTTACCACAAGTCTATTCTATTGTGAGAAGACTTTCTTCTTTGTATTTTGCTCTTCATGTCAATGCCAAGAAAAGAATACTTGCAACTATTTGCATTTTTCCTAATCACATTTCATGCCCTACTGGCTAATTTAGTCTCTAGGATGATATTTACTTATATTGAGAAGTAATAAGTTAGCTATTTCTAACTGTTGGGTTGTTTGAGAAGATAATTTTGCATGCAAATCTTTATGAGTGGTGCTAGTTAACTGTTTTGTTTTTTTGGTTTTTTTGCTCCTAAATATGTTTTGTAAGAGCCAGTGACTAACAAATACTTTAAATTTAGAAACAAAATGGAAAACTGTGCAACCACATACAGTTACGCCACAAAGGAATTCAGAAAAGGGATTTAATGGTGAAGATTTTGAACGGCTTACTAAAATTTGTGCAACACATCAAGAGTAAGTATATCAGAATTTCGTTACAATGAGTTGGAGTAGAATATTGAAGAAGCATTTATAGCATTGAGTATTCATTTCTTTGTTTAATGTTTTCAACTGGAGAAATTAAGATGGATATAATATAATTATTGCAAGGCTCTAGTATTGGTTCGAACCCCGGGAGTGCGCCGACAGACAGCACGAGGCAGTGTGGAGCAACACGCTGTTTCAATGAGCGCCTGGGTGCAGACGGGCTGAGGCCTAGAATGGCGTCAGCCCCATGTGAGGACGGGGCAGGGGTTTTGTAGCCTCCTGTAAACAGGAAGTGTCCCTGTCTGATGTCACCACTACGTGGTGTCCGGATGGCCTCTCTCTCCATCCTCAGGGGTACGTGTCTTCCGGCCAGCCCTCTTCCTGTCTCTGCTTCTCGCTGACGCACACTGCTGGTGCAAGTGGCCTCGCGCCTCGGGGCTGGGCCTGAGAAGGGAGGAGTTCTTCATCCCCCCAAGCTTTCAGGCCCTGGGGAGAATCTTTCATTCCTGTCTATTTGGTTATAGAAAAAGGGAAAAGGGGCGACTTTCTCAATAACTACTTCAGGCATGACATAGGGGGTGGCGTGGGCACCTCGAAAAAAAGAAAAAACTTAATTTTGGGGGTATTCTTGAGAGATGGGTTGGTATCCATGGTGTCGTTGTAGCAGGGGCATCGTCTGGATTGTCTAACTGTAGTTTCAACAAGAGTTTTAATGGCTCTTATTATCAGTGGGATAACAAAGGAGAGCAACAGGAGGACCCCAATGATGAAGATTACTGTCCCTACCAGCGTTTTAAATCCTCCTAAATTAGAGAACCACCCTCCTAGAAGGTTTGTCGGGTCCCATCCCTTCCAGGTTTGGACTGGTACATGGGCTACTTTTCTGATGTTTGAAGCGATTTCTAGAACCGCTTTTCCGTTATCGTCTATGTTAAGACAGCGATTGGAGATACTAAACTTACCACAGACCGCACCCCCTTCTGCTAATAAGTAGTCTAGTGCCAGCGTGTTTTGATAAATTGCCGCGCGCATTTGGTTTTGTTGTTGCGCGAGCATTTCCAGGGCTGAGGCGGTTTGGTTAGTGATTATCTCTAGAGCAGCCTGTAGTCTAATATTCTATTTAGCATATATGTGGGAGTGCGATAACCCCGTGAACCATCCTCAGTCCAGGTGGCAAGACCGTAATATTCGATGATCCGTTGCGGAGGCCACTCGTCCTCTCGCCGTCTTTGGCTTCCTCCTGCCTTTAAGGACTGTTTTTCTCTGGTTATCATATGCAGGGACCCCGAGGGTGTTGCCCGCCTGCCTTGGAAGTAAAATGAATCCAGGTTTAATTGTGTCTAGGAAGCAAGTACCTTGCCAGTGATAAGGCAGCCGTGAGTAAGCCTGGGTTCCACACATCCAAAGGAGTCCATCAGGGGCAGCCCATTGTCAGCTGGTGTTCCTAGGACTGTCGCATAGTGCACTTAGATGAGGGTACGCAGCAGAAGGGTTAGTGGTGTTTGTACAGTTCCAGGCCTTTTTTGACAAGACGCAACTGAGGTAGCTTAAGTTAGAAGGAGACCAGGCTCCAGGGGGTAACCTTGGCCACGACTCGGCTGTGGAGGCGTTGACTGTTAGGGTTTGGTGACAGGGGCTTTCACCTACGGCATGATGGGTTTTATCAGTCCACTTGCGGGATTGCACGCCCTCCCTCTTACTGGGTTGGTAAGTGTCCAGGACTGTGGGCGTTCCTGAGAATTCAAAGTGAGGCTGGGGTTTTGAAATGCTAGTAATTAAGGGGGAATGTCTATCCCATACCACGGCCACTGTTCACTCCTGCGGGCTCCCCTACTTACCCAGCAGTTGGACGGCCACTGTTCACGCATGCACACTCCCTCACATACCCAGCAATTGGACACATTCGTGGTAAGCCAGATGCCCTCTCCTACATCTACAAACAGATTTTTTTCTGGCTTGAGAAGGGATATGTCTGTTTGTAGTTTTGTATAAAGGGATGGAAATACCACGGGCGATTTTGAGGGGTAGTTGTTGGTTTTGAGGCTTTTGCTTTGGCTATAATCTGTTCTCTCTTTATGTCCTCGAGCACTTAAGCGTTTACTCCCCATTGTCCAATTTTGGTGAAGCAAAGCCACTGCTTCCCTTTTGGACATGTAGCCCCATTATGACTGCCAGATACTCCTAGATTTTTTACTTTATAATAACTCTTTCCTGATTCAACACATTCCTCAACTAAGGTTCCACAACAGGATCTTTCTATATGACTATGGTGAGTGAAGGACTGTTGACATGAGTATGGTGAGTGAAGGATTGTTGCACCTTTCCTCCGTGGTGGAAAGACTGATAACACTCATAGCAGCTCTGAAGGGCTGCTGTGGACAGCAGGGCGGCTACTGACCATATAAGGATCGTGGTGAGGGATATTCTTGTATTAAGACTTTTGGTTGGAAGTGAGGCACAGCATCTGGTTGGGTAGTTACAGGCCATCTCTGGAAGCAGGTGTTTAGGCTTCCTCGTGTTTTGGTTTTAAGAAAAAATCTTTTGGTTAATTTCAGCTTGGTAGGAGAAATTGGCCTGGACAACCACTTATCTGTTAATGTTTTGGAGGAAGAAGTAGCCTTTGGGGTGAGCTTGACCCTGGTACGATGGACCTAGTTGGGGAGTCCTTGGACTCTCATGTTGTTGGCGTGCTGAGTATCACAGCGTAGGGGCCTGTCCACTTTGGTTGTAGCTTTTTGTGAGGGTCAGATTGGCCAATAAACACGTCTATGCCTGCAAGACAGTTATGTTGAGAGGACAAGGAGGTGTCGGCAGGGAGAGGCCTGGCCTCATTCGCTGCTTCACAAATGAAAGACTATGTCTGGATTGAGGAGGGGAAGTAATTCCCGAGTGGCTCAGAGTCTGGTAAGGGTGGAGGCCCGAAGACAAAAGTTCGTCCATACATGATTCCAAAGGGACTATAAAAAGAGGGTGCTTTTGATGTTGTGTGGAGTCTCATGAGGGTGAAAGGGAGATTTCTCGTCCACGACTGGTGGGTTTCTAGAGCCAGCTTGGTGAGTTGAGCTTTAAGGACAGAGTTGACCTTTTCAAGTTTGCCTGAAGATTGAGGCCTGTAAGGTGTATGGAGAACCCATTTTATTCCTAAGGATGTGAAGACAACTTGGGTAATTTGGCTGATAAAGGTGGGCCTGTTATTGGATTGGATGGACGTTGGGAGTGTGAAACGGGGAATTATATACATGATGAGAGTTTGTATGACGACATTTGCACCTTCTGAAGTTGTTGGGAACGCTTCTACCCACCCAGAGAAAGTACAGACAAAGACTAGAAGGTAGTGGAACCATTTATCAGGTGAGTGAAGTCTACCTGCCAATCTTGCCCAGGTACCTGGCCCTGGGCTTGGTGGTTAGAAAAAGGCAGTGGCCAGAGGGAGCCCTGGGGTGACACTGAGTGGCAGATAGAGCAGGACTGGGGGATCTCTAAGAACACGGCTGGAAAGGTGAGGACAAGTGAGAATAGGGCGGAGAAGTTGCAAGAGAGGTTTGTAGCCGACATGGAAAGAGTTGTGGAGGCTTTGGAGGATAGGCATTCTTTGAGCATGAAGAAGAGCAAGAAGCGCCCTTCCTTGATGTACCACGGTCCTTGCTTTTGGAGGTTCTGGACCTGGAAGTCCTCCTTTTCTTCTGAGGAGTAAGGAGGAAAGAACAAGGACAGGGACAGAAACTGGCCTTGCACGGTTGTAGGGCTACTTGTTTGGCCACCTGGTCTGCTAGCGCATTTCCAGCCCGTATAGGATTGTCTGGGGTTTGGTGGCCCCTGCATTGAATGACGGCAGCTTTCTGCGGGAGCCAGGCAGCCTGAAGGAGCTTGCCGATGAGAGAGCCGTTTATGACAGGAGTGTTGTTTGCAGTTAGGAAGCCCCCTTCTTTCCAGATGGACATGTGAGCACACTCTGTGGAACACATAACAAGAATCTGAATATATGTTCATTTGTTGTCCAGCTGCTCGAGTGAGAGCTCGAGTGAGGGTGATCAGTTCAGCCTTTTGGGAGGTGGTTCCTAGGGGGAGCAGATTGGTTTCAATAGTGTGGGCGGGTGACATTATAGCATAGCCAGCATGTCGGCGTCCTTGATGTAGGAAGGAGCTGCCATCTACAAACCAAGTAAATGAGGCATCTGGAAGGGGTTGATGTGTTAGGTTTGGAAAAGATATAAGAAAGGTTTGAACGGTGTCCACACAGAAGTGTGCAGGGTCTTGGGAGGTAGTGGCTTCAGGTAAGAGCATGGCCAGGTTTAAATGGGAGCTGGTTAGCATGGTGATTTGGGGAGTTTCTATGAATAGAGCATACAGTTGAAGGAGCCATGGGGCAGACATGAGACTTAGTACACTGCAGTGAGCTAGCATGTCTTTGATGTTATGGATTGAATAAACTGCTAGGTTGGCATGAAGGGATAGTTTTAGGCTTTCAAGGGTGAGGACAGCAGCTGCCACCAGTGCTTGGAGACAGGCAAGCCATCCGAGAACTGTGGTTGCCAGCTGTTTAGAGAGGTAGGCAACAATCTGGAGGGCAGGTCCCTTAGACTGGGTTAGAACACGTAGTGCAACTCCACGCCGTTCATCGGGATAGAGGGAGGAAGGTTTGGTGAGGTCTGGGAGAGTGAGGATGGGGGCTGAGGTGAGAGCCTTCTGGAGCAGACGGAAAGGTTGGGTAATCGGCTGTGGGGGTTTAAAGGCTTATGGAGAGGGCCTTTAGTAGCTTAGTATAATGGTTTGGCAAGTAGAGCGAAGGAAGGAACCCAGAGCCTAAAATATCCCGCTAGTCCTAGAAAAGAGAGAATTTTTTGCTTAGTTTGCGGAGGTGGAAGGGACTGGAGGAGGGGTATGCAGTCGGTTGTGAGCCCTCGGGTTTGCAGGGTAAGAGCTAGGCCTAGGTAGGTGACTGAGGGGGTGCATAATTCTGCTTTCTTAGGGGAGACCCACTACCCCCAGTCTGCCAGGACATTTAAAAGAGAGATAGTATGGGCATTGCAGTCTTTTTGAGAGGGGCTACACAGGAGCAGATCATCAACATATTGAAGGAGAGTGGACAGTTAGGAATAAGGTACAGAGGTGGTGAGCAAGGGCCCGGGTTTCGGCACCAGGTGCAAGGCTCTAGTATTTGTTCAAATCCCGAGAGTGCACCAACCAACAGCACAAAGCGGTGTGGAGCAACACACTGTTTTAATGAGCACCTGGGTATAGACGGGCTGAGGCCTAAAATGGCATCAGCCCCACATGAGGATGGGGCCGAAGTTTTATGGTCTCCTGTAAACAGGAAGTGTCCCTGTCTGATGTAACTGCTATGTGGTACCTGGATGGCCAATCTCTCCATCCTCAGGGGTGTATGTCTTCCGGCCAGCCCTCTTCCTGCTTCTGCTATCTCACTGATGTGCACTTGGCGCACAAGTGGCCTTGCACCTTGGGACTGGGCCTGAGGAGGGAGGAGTTATTCATCCCCCCAAGCTTTCAGGCCCCGGGGAGTATCTTTCATTTATTACGTTCCTTTCTCAGTTTTTGTTGAGTTTCTTACACTGAACTCAGTAAAAGGTCAGCTTTACGTAGGGTCAAAAGATTCTTCTGATTAGATATTTAAAAATATAACTTCTGATTTTGATCTCTTTTTGGTTAAGAGATGAGCAGTTCAGATGGACAGAATTGTGTATTAGGGCTTTCGATTCTACTCGCTAATGTTTGTGTGTTGTAGTAAAAACATAACATTTTTAGGAGTAGTCTGATGCTGGAAAGCAAATAGAATACAGTAGCTAACCAAAATCTTGCAGAAGAAAAGCTGCATCTACCAGGTAATTTTCAGTTGCTTGAATTGTATCAAGGAGTTGGATTTTTTAAACTAAATAATAATAATAGTAAGGCACTTACTTTTTAAAAAAAAATTCCTTATTCAGAGATCCAGATTTCTGAGGACAAAGGGACACAATAGTGTTTAAACTAGTGCAAATTTCTGGAATTTAGAACATGAATTCTCAATACAAAGGCTAAAAGACTTTCCATTCTATGGATAACTTTTTCTCCTTTTCTCTCACAATCATGGAGAGTAAACTAAAGCTCTGTTAATAATGAGACAGTGCCAGGTAACTGTTGCATAGCTCATGCAGCAGATAAAGAACTCACTAACAAATATTTATTGAACATGACATGAGCATGGTGTCTTTATGCTTCAAAATTTGGATAATTCCCCCCATATCATTGCTTTTAAATTTTTTAATATTTAAAAATATTTTCAAGTTACACATAAAGTGTACAAGCTTGATGAATTTTTGCATAAACATATATGTCTATGTGACTACCACTCTGAGCAAGGCACAAGATATGGAACATTCCAGCCCTTCAGAAGGCTCCCTCATGCACCTACCAACTTCATACCCGCCCCCAATAATAACCACTATCTGGGCTCTATAACAATGTATTTGCCTGTCCTGTAATTTTATATAAATGGGATCATGCAGAATATAGATTTTTATGTCTAGATTCTTGCACCCATCAGTATGTCTCGTTCCATGTTGTTGCATGTAACAGTGGTTTGCTCTGTTTTATTGCAGTACAGATTTCTTGGATGACGATGCAGCAATTTATTCATTCTATTATTAGTAGACATTTAGGATGTTTCTTGTTTTGTGAATATTATGAATAAAGTGGCGATGAGCATTTTTGTGTGTGCCTTTAATGGATATGTACATTCTGTTATCTTGGGTATTCCCTAACATTTAATATTTATACTTTTTGTTATCTGTTTCCATGGAGAATTCCAACAAAATTATCTTCAACCATAATCTATTTTAGACTAAAATGACATAAACTGAAATTTTTTAAATATGTGTATGTGAAATTGTCTTTATTTATTAGCAAAAGGTTAGCATTCTTTTTTTTTTTTCTTCTGGAGTATAGCATTTGTTGCTTCTTTGGGGGTTTCCAATAGTAATTGGCCATCTAAGGAGATTAACATATGATATAGCTGCACTTTGAACTATGTGAGCCAGTGGTAATGTTTCAGCCGTGGAAATGTTCTGTGCTAATATTAGAATCCAGAGAAGCTGTATTTTTTTATAGCCATTTCAGTGACATTTGTTTGGAAACGTATTGCTGCTGTAATTTTTTTAAAATTCTTTTTTCTGTCTTTTTTTCTACAGTCCTCTTTTGTCCAAACATAAGGTAAGAGATTGTTTCTTTTGAATATATTTCTAGGAAAAATGTTTGTGTCATATGTCTGTTGTATGGACTATTTTGGAAAAGGAAGAAACCTTTCCCAAGTTATTTTCAGCTTCCTAGTTTAACGCAACAGTTTCCCCAAAAGTTGGGTTTTCTTGTTTTAAACTTTTTAGAGAGCAGCTGTGGAGAAGTCCCAGGAAAGGAAATGCTCTACACAGTTCGTAGCATCTGAAGATCCAGAGGAAGGAAGAGCTGCTACCAAAGAGTCAGGTATGTTTTTAACTTCAGCTGGGGAGCGACGTAAAAGACGCCTGCCGCCTCTGATCTTTCACAAGTGTTACATCTGAATTGCTGCCAAGGATCTTTTTTTTTTTTTGCACTTACATTTTTGTACATATGCCACTCCTAGAAAAATAGCAAAACAAGACTTTATGTTATGTAGCTCCACATTTTAGACCTCTATTAGTAGATACCATAAAATCTAAGTTCTTATAAAAACATAAAATTCTTATGTTTTCAGTAGGTGGTTATATATATCTAACAGAATAAGAAAAGATTGTACAAAATGCTCTGAAATAGAATTGGTGTTGGTACATTCATACATTGTTTTCTGTTTAAAAACCAACAGTTATTGTATATACTTTACCAGAAATTTGTTCTGTAAATTTAGATATTTAAAACTCTGTATCTTGATAATTTATAGCAATTTAATTTCTCCCTTTTTCTGTTTACTAACATATGATATACTTTAGTTTGTATATATACATTTCTAAAGCATTTATGATGTATTTCATACCACCTTGTGCCTTATGTCAAAAGATTTTAAGAGGCTTTCTTCTAAATGTTTGGCATGTTGCTCATTATAAAAGCTTTAGAAAATAAAAATAAATAAATATGTTTTAGGGTTTTTTTTCCCTTGATATCTAATTTTACTGTTAATGTATATTTCTAGGCTTGATGTTCCTGGGCCTGAGAGCCCTGATATTGGAGAGGAAGTATCAGGTGTTTTGGATGAGTTGCCCTGAAGTGATATGATGATGATGATGATGTCATAATTAGCCTTTTGCCCTTTTTCCTCCCCCCTTTTTTTTTTTTTGAGACAGGGTCTCACACTGTTGCCCAGGCTGGAGTGCAGTGGCACCATCACGGCTCACTGCAGTGGTCTCCTGGGCTCAAGTAATCCTCCCACCTCAGTCTCCCCAATAGCTGAGATTATAGGCACACACCACGGCGCCCCAGTTAATTTTTAAAAATTTTTGTGGGTATGGAGGTCTCACTATGTTGCTCAGGCTGGTCTGGAAGTCCTGAGCTCAAGCAATCCTCTCACCTCAGCCCCACAAAGTCCTGGAATTACAGGCATGAGCCACCGTGCCCGGCCAGCCTTTTACTCTTTACAAAGTATATTTTTATTCTTTCAAATCTTACCTTATCTCCTTTTCACTTCTGAGACAAGCTGGAGATGTTGCCTTGGGTCAGTCCTACTAGACTCTGTTCTTCCGTCTTTTCCAGTCATTTTTATATTAGAAATCACAGTAAAATGAGCTTCATAACAATCTTAAAGGAGGAAAAATATCACAAAGCCGCCCAGTTTGGGTGTGAACATGTCTCTGTGTTGAGCACATTGGGAAAAGTGCTATTACAGGCTGTGCGTTTGAGTTTGAGACTTACTTAGCATGGTTGCTGCCCAGCACCTCCTCCTGCTTGGCCTCTGCTTTGAGTCATGTGGTACAGATGGGGAAACTGAGGTACCAAGTTTCGGTCACTTGCTTGGTGCTTTGATTCAGAGCTAGAACCTGGGCCTTCCCATTTCCAATGGAATGCAGCCTGCTTCTACTAAGTACATTGTATGGATTATCAAAGGCTTCAACAATCCAGATGTCCCAGGAATAACCCTATGAGGGAGTATGGACTAAATTCTGGGGAAAGACATGTTGCTCCAGTTTCACCAAACTGTTTTAAAGAGAAATGTCAACAATGTAGGTGACTCTTCGAATGTAGTTTGGAACTCTTGCCTTTTCCAAAATTATGGTGGAGTTTTTTTCCCCATTTTCTGTAGTATTTCTAAATAATGGGATGAAGCAACCATTTTCAGGCTATTTTGTAAATAATACATTGTATCCATAGATAGTCTTTATTACTTATCACTTAAGTGGTATCTCAGTTCATTAGATACCATACTTTAAGTGGTTCCATTTCGTGGCATAGCTGCTGTCCACCACCCCACCTCCTACTCATAGAATGGCACCTCAGACTGATTCTGTACCTTTTCAGTCACTTATAAGCTATTAAATAGTCTCATTTTGCCGGGTGCGGTGGCTCATGCCTGTAATCCCAGCACTTTGGGAGGCCAAGGTGGGCGGTTCACGAGGTCAGGAGATTGAGACCATCCTGGCTAACACGGTGAAACCCCATCTCTACTAAAAAAAAATACAAAAAATTAGCCGGGCATGGTGGCGGGTGCCTGTAGTCCCAGCTGCTCTGGAGGCTGAGGCAGGAGAATGGCGTGAACCCGGGAGGCGGAGCTTGCAGTGAGCCGAGATCGCGCCACTGCACTCCAGCCTGGGCAACAGAGCGAGACTGTCCCAAAAAAAAAAAAAAAAAAAAAAAGAAGAAGTTGCAAGTAATTTGCAAACACATTTATTAGTGGTATTATGGTCAAATTATAAATTTGAAGAGAACCGAGTTTGTTCCTTTAATCTTAGTAAACCAGACCAATACTACTTTTCTTACATTTAAAATGATTAATGTGTTACTGAGGTTCATCATGTAAAAATATTTACTTAATACACCATGTCTTTTTTTGTTTGTTTGTTTGTTTGTTTTTGAGACACAGTTTTGCTCTTGTTGCCCAGGCTGGAGTGCAATGGCGTGATCTCAGGTCACCGCAGCCTCCGCCTCCTGGGTTCAAGCAATTCTCTTGCCTCAGCCTCCTGAGTAGCTGGGATTACAGGCACGTGCCACCACGCCCAGCTAATTTTGTATTTTTAGTAGAGACGGGGTTTCTCCATGTTGGTCAGGCTGGTTTCGAATTCCCGACCTCAGGTGATCTGCCCACCTCGGCCTCCCAAAGTGCTGGGATTACAGGCGTGGCCACTGTGCCCGGCCCAATACACCATGCCTTAAATGTGCTGAAAATAATTTTTGTAACTTCATTTTAATGTAAAAGTTTAATAAAGTTCAGAATATCTTTTAAAGCTTTGAAAATGACTTTGTTGATTTTAATGAGGACTAAGTGATTTATTCATACTCACATGCTTTTGAATAATCCCTGTTATGTATAAGGATTATTTACTGAATATTTTAGGTATTTCCTCTACCTAAAGACACTATTATGCAACAGATAGAATTTCCATTTGAAAGGGTTAGAATATTGTTGTATTACACATATTCATATGTCCCTTCTTTTCCTTCCCATACAAAGTGTTGTTTTGAATTTTTAACAATTTATTTTTCTTCATCTTTAGAGAGTAAAACTTGTTCTGGCACAGAGTCAAATAAAGAAAGCCAACATACAGAGGAGCCCCTGGGGAGCAGTCCCTGCTGCCATCAGATGGACGGGCAGGCAGATTCCCCAAGCCTTTCAGTAACTGCAGGAAAGGACCACGTGGAGGAGCTGCTCTGCAGCGCTGAAGCCACGTTAGCGCTCCACACCCAGTCCTCGGAGACAGCAGGGAGCCCATCTGGGCCAGACTCTCCTGAGGATGCTTGTGAGGATGACAGGCGCTTGCAGCTGGCTCAAACAGAGGCCTGCCAGGATGTGGCCAGAATAGAGGGCATTGCTGAAGACCCTATGGTGTTTCTTTCCAGCAAGTCAGCGACAGAGCCGTTGATTTTACCAGGCTGTGACCGTATACCTCCTGCATTGATTTCTGAGGGTAAATATTCACAGGCTCAGAGGAAAGAACTCCGTCTGCCACTTCGGGATGCTTCTGAGGCGTTGCCCACAGACCAACTTGAAAACAATGAATTAAATGAGCTGCAGCAGCCTGATCTTACGGACAGTGATGGAAAATCACCACAGGCGCAGGCTGACTCAGACGGCTCTGAGAATGTGCTCTGTGGAAATAATCAAATATCTGACTTAGGCACACTGCTTCCAGAGGTGTGTATGGCCCCAGAGGAAAAGGGAGATAAAGATGACCAACTCAACAACGAAACAGAAGACTATTTGAACAGCCTTTTAGAAGGATGTTTAAAAGATACTGAAGATTCCCTTTCCTATGAAGATAACCAAGACGACGACTCCGATCTCCTTCAAGATCTCTCTCCTGAAGAAGCATCCTATAGTCTCCAGGAGAATCTGCCTTCTGATGAGAGCTGTCTTTCTCTTGATGATCTGGCCAAGAGGATAGAGATTGCAGAGGTAAATCAGAGATGAAGTACAATTAAAAGTAAAATGGCATTTAAAAAACATATATATGTATTAAATATTGCCTTGTTTTTGTAAGTTTTCCCTTGTCTCAAACATGAGGGAAAATTCTAGTTAACGTAAGCTTTTAATTATTAGTAGTTTTTACATTTGTATGTATTGAATAAAATGACTTTTAATCATTAGAATGTTCATACTACAAGATGTTCTAGTGCATGCCTTCAGCTAGAGTGAGCGTTATTGTATATATCCATTTTTTATAGTCCTGACTGTTATGTGGCAGTTCCAGAAATTGGAATCAAAACCAGAGTAGTCACATTCTAATAAGGAAGTCTCATTTTTCTTCTCATACATCTAGCAGATAAAATATGATATGTACTTACTGTTTCTTCCTCTTGTTAATATATTTTTTTAATCTTTTAAAATAGTCTAAAGAATAGAGGGAACATTTTAAAATGTAAGAGGTACTAGATTAATTTTTAACCTTATATCAAGTGGAAAAAAGAGATTAAGGAAAAATGACCATTTTTCACTGTTTGATAATACAAAAAAAAAGTTTGGAAAAAGAAAAGATAAAAGCCATATCCGAACTACAGCACCCTCACGAAGGCGGCCTGCTATGGTAGAGCAGAATTCGATTGCCTTAGTTCCAGTGCAATCCTACCAGGTAGTTAACAGCTTGTTGGAGTTACCTTTTACCTCTGTAAGCCTGTTTTCTTCTCTGAAAATTAGGATACTAGCTGACTTTCCTTTTCTTCACCATTTTCCCCCCCAAGTTCACTTTTAAGTCCCATTTGTACTCATTGTATTCTAAATCAGCATTATCATTGATAAAAAAAATAAGGGGGAAAATGAAAAAGTAACAAAGCCAAAGTAGACAATAAAATCTATGTGAAAAGAGAAGACTGTGAAAAGCTTGCTAAGGTAATTATAACTGTTATATTACTAGCTCTCTTTATTGCCATTTATAGTCAATTCTCTGTAAACAATGAGTTTTCTTTCTAATTTTTTTCTTGCCAAAATTAGATAGAATAGTAAAGCACTTGGCTTACTGTTCATTCTCTTACTTTAACCAGACAGCTTGGTTGCCATTTGCAGTTAATTCTCTACAGACCGTTGATTTTTTTCTTAGTTTTTGCTTAACAAAATTATTTAATATTGCTTAATAGGCACAGAATTTCCATTTGTGGCAATGAAAAATGTTGGAAATAGATGGTGGTGATGGTGCACGTTTTGATTGTAATGAATGCCACTAAATTGTATATGTACAAAGAGTTAAAATGGCAGTTTCATGTAATACATATTTTTCCACAATGTTAAAAATAGTTTTTTAAAAAATTAGAGCTAATGGTAAAGCACTTAATCCGGTATTCATTCTCTTGTACATTTTAACTAAATCTCTGGTACAGGAAGTTAACAACACAAAGCTTATATACCCATATTCAAATCTTAGCTGTAATATCAAAAAAGTTACCATTATCTGACTGCCCTTTTTCATGCCAATAATGAAGTTGACTGTAAAGGGAGAACCCATGTGGTCTAATTTTACCTTTTTAGGTATAAACTGTGAAGAAGGATCAGAGTGCTCCTGTTGTCTTGCCCACCTTATAAAACGTTTTCCTCCATTTCAACATTTGACTAGTTACACAGTGATAATCATATGGTGTGCCTTTTTAGAACTATCTTTCCCCAGTAACTCATATTTGAGGGGATAATAGGAACTTCTGGAATTTCAATTTTTGCTTCTGCCTGAAAGCTGTTTGGCTGGATAAATTTCTATCATCTAGTTTGCCAGATGTCTCCTCCAGAGAAATTCTTTGAGTTTTGGTAACCTTTATCTTCAACCTCCTCCCTACTCAGCTGTGTTGAAGATGCACAAGGGTCTTGTCATGGATGTATCAAAGATCTGTAGCATTTCTCCTGTATATTTCAATCATCTATTGACATGTATTTCCAAAGCCTACAATTAATCAACATCCCTTTCCCAAATTATTTTTCCCCACATCACTAAATTTAAAATTGTACGCAACTGAGTCATCCTATTTCTAATAAATAAAAGAATTGTTTATATTGGGGAAAAAGTATTTTAAGGTGGCAGATTGTTAAATTAATGTTGTGTATTACAACTAAATGGAATATTCCCTCCTCAGACTCAAAACACAATGTCACTTCTACTGGGTAACAGCTAACAGTGGAAATTATATGTATTTAAAGTTGTCTTTTCTATTAAGTTAATACATAATGGTCTCCTTTCCTAAGATTATATTGATCTATTAAGTTATTTTAAGAACCCCAAAAGCTACATATACACGACTAACAAAACTAATTTACTTTTCTATGGCAATGCTAAGCAGATTGTTAAACATTTGCTTTCTGAATACTTACTACCCTCTCTATTCTGAGAAGCATAGGTTAACAAAGTCTGCCTAACTCTGTCAGGAAAGGAGTTTTTAAAGTTTCAATGCTAAAAATCACTAATGCTTAATATTTTCTAATACCTTAACAATGAGGTTTTGGACTAAGTAAAATATCCAGGCAATTGTGGGTTTGCTTATAAGTGCAAAGTTAGGATTTTTATTTTAAAAATTTCTTTTAATTTTAGATTTGAACATATAAAATTTTAATTCAAACTTTTTTTTTTTTTTTTTTTTGATACAGAGTCTCACTCTGTTGCCCAGGCTGGAGTGCAGCAGCACGATCTCAGCTCACTGCAGCCTCCATCTCCTGGGTTCAAGGGATTCTCGTGCCTCAGTCTGTCGAGTAGCTGGGACTACAGGCATGTACCACCATGCCTTGCTACTTTTTGTATTTTTAGTAGAGATGGGGTTTCACCATGTTGGCCAGGCTGGTCTTCAACTCCTGGCCTCAAGTAATCCACCTGCCTCGGCCTCCCAAAGTGCTGGGATTACACGTGTGAGCTACCACGCCTGGCCTTCAAACACTTTTTCTGTTTGTGCTTTCAGTAAAATTTTATTAAGAGTCTTCCCTGTGTTTGGTGCTGAGGATACAGTGAGAAATCAGATGATGTTCTTGGCCTTTTGGGGGATCTCTGCTGTCACACTTGGCTAATTTTACTGGAATTGTTTTTGAAGTATTTTTTTATGCTTCCTTCCTTTTGTGATTAGAGGATATAGAACATGATCTCTTAATAACCAAGTAATTATGAACGGCATTTTTCGTGCACTTAGGAACCCCGAGGCAATGAGTCTGCCCCCTCCACCCCTCCACGTTGCTGTGCTATCGCAGGTGGTCCTTCTCTGTTTGCTTTCCCAGATCTCCCTATCGTTTGTCCCCCCTCAGGTTCTCTTACTTCCCTCTTTCTACCATTGTGTTTGTGGTAGAGCATGCCGGTTTGTTCTTTGTTTGCCAGCTTTCCCCTTTTCTCTTGTCGGTCTGCTTTCATTTTCTTGCCACTCTTGTATTGCCCAGCCTTGGCTCCAGTGGAACTTGGTTTTGATCATCATTGCCAGCCCAGTGCAAGCACTCGTTTTGTTGTGTTGCTTTGAACAGTTGGATTCATCACATCAAATGAAATAATTTACACAAAATGTCATAGAGAACTAAAAATGTCTATACTATTTATATAGTGACATGTATAAAGGGAACTTGTCTAGGTTTGGAAAGCTTTTTCAAACCCATTAATTTGCTATGTAAAGTGGTAGCTTAATATCTGAAGTATTGCTATTTTCTTACGTGAAAAATAGCATGACACATTATCATCAAAAGTATAGTTTATACTGTATGCTGTTTTTAAAAAGCATCAAAAATTTTATCCTCCTTTCATAGATTTTTTTTTTTTTTTTTTTGAAAGGGGGTCTCTCTCGGTTTCCCCGGTTGGAGTGCAGTGGGGCGCTTTCGGGGCTCTCTGCCAGCTCCGCCCCCCGGGTTCACGCCATTCTCCTGCCTCAGCCTCTCCAAGTAGCTGGGACTACAGGCGCCCGCCACCGCGCCTGGCTAATTTTTTGTATTTTTAGTAGAGACGGGGTTTCACCGTGGTCTCGATCTCCTGACCTCGTGATCCGCCCGCCTCAGCCTCCCAAAGTGCTGGGATTACAAGCGTGAGCCACCGCGCCCGGGCCTTTCATAGATTTTTAAGAAAAAAAATTATCACGTGCAGTGTCAGACAACACACTGGAAAGATTTACTCGTTTATTCTCTCATTCTGTAATTTTTATTGAGTGACTTCTCTGTGAGGGCCACATTACAGATGCAGTGACTAAAAATACAGGTAAGGATTTTTATGCAGATGAAGCCTGCAATCTAACAGTCGTCTGGCACCAAGTGTGTTGTCCTTTTGCTGAATGTGAACATCCCATAGTTTTTGGCAAAGGCTGAAATTGTATTATAATACCCATACGCTGACGTGATGATGTTAATGTCAGAACCCAAACCCCTTTACTCGGGAACCTGATCGTGCAAATAAATCATGTGTTTGCTTGGTTCTGGAGCCTGGAAGAGTTGCATTATCTTCTCTTTAAACTCTTCAGCTGTTCCTCCTGTAGCCTGAGACTCAGAGGGAGCTCCTAGCATCAAAACTTGAACGAAATGTGCCATGCAAACTCAAAGTGGCAGGACGACCCACGGGGTGCACACTCAGCTTCTGCAGACTGTTACACGCATAGAGATGAGGTAGCTGTTTTCTGAACAAGTGAGGTTGAAATTGAATGTTGGATACATTTTAGGAAAGTTAATGTATTGTTGAACATTGAAAATAATCATAGTATGTAATTCAGAGGTCCCCTTGTGAGGAGATTTTAGCAATGTGATATGCTGTGTGGAGATAAATCATTCATTTTTCTTCATTAACATCTACATTTATAATCTACTTGCAGAAATGTCATATGTTCAGAAAAATATATTAAGTGTTTCAGATTCAAGTGATTTTTGTTTTTAGAAATAATTTCATTATTTCTAAAATCTGAGGAAGAAGCCCTGTGTTACTGCTTGGGTCTTCAGAAAGCTTTTAATCTGGCCGGGCACGGTGGCTCACGCCTGTAATCCCAGCACTTTGGGAGGCCAAGGCGGGCGGATCACGAGGTCAGGAGATGGAGACCATCCTGACTAACACAGTGAAACCCCGTCTCTACTAAAAATACAAAAAATTAGCCGGGCCTGGTGGCGGGCGCCTGTAGTCCCAGCTACTCGGGAGGCTGAGGCAGGAGTATGGCGTGAACCCGGGAGGTGGAGCTTGCAGTGAGCCAAGATTGCACCACTGCACTCCAGCCTGGGCTGTAGAGTGAGACTCCGTCTCAAAAAAAAAAAAAAAAAAAAAAAGAAAGCTTTTAATCTGGGAGAGAACAACTCATGTTCCTTGCCCTCTGTCTAGATTAGCAACATTTACTTAAATGTTTTCAGACCTGCTTGTATCACATGAAGCAAAATACAGGGGAGGACCTAAGGTCACAGTGTCTAGTGGGGAGAAAAATGACAACCCAGATTGCTCCTGGGTTTGCCTTTAGAGAAGGTATCTAATCGAAGCTGTGAGTTTTCTTCCCTGTTGCCTATTAAGTGAGGTAGTTCTTGGCTAGATCACTGGGATCAGGGAAGTTACTTTACGACTAGCTGCTGTGGGATTCTTTGCCCAAGTGAAGATGGGGGGCTAGCACTAAGCAGTAGTTGCATATGAAATCACATTGGTAGCTGCTGTATGGATCCAGAACAAAAGAGGGTCTTAGAAACAGCAATCATGGTTGTTCTGCCCAGAATGGCTCTTTTGAGAGGAGCAGGGGAAGTCCAGCCTCCTTACAATAGAAGAAATGCAGTTTTCCAATAACGTAAGAGGTTTTAGGAGCAATGGTTGGCCCAGAATTTATGTAGATATCTAAAGAGCCCCCAAAGGAAAACCCAGGAATTACCTGTTTTCCAAACGGTCTCGTCCTTGCCTTTTGTTTTTATCATGACCTCTACATTTTCTAATTAATTAATGCTTCTCTTGATTGCCATGTCTCTTGCACAAAGCTCTTTTTCTTTTCCTTTTTCATCACTCTTTTAATTTATATTTGTACTGCCTCTTCCTGGACTTTTGCAGTAGTTACTTAATAAGTTTCCCGGTCCCTTGTTTCATCTTCTCCCCTCCAAATGGGTCTTATGTTAGCACTCTATAAACTTGGGGTCTCAAGCTGGTACCCAAGGAGCCAGTCAGGTATTGGAAGTCAGTGAAATGAGTTAGCTGTAGCGTGATAGGAAGAAGGTTTCCACGCCTTGTCCAGAAGTACTCAGCTTTTTTAAACTCCACAGATTAAACCAACCCCAGCTGAGGGTTCTTGATCGAACACACAGACTGTGAGTTTAAACTCCTGCTATGAAACACTTTTACACTGTCATTCCTTTCCCGCAGCTCTCTTTAGCTGCAGGATAAAGGCTGTACTACTTGACATTCAGGACTCCTGTCATCTGGCCCACTCTGCCTCCCCAACGTCATCGTCTGTCCTGGGATCCCAGACTGTACCATAGTCAGACTGGCCCCCTTGCCACCTCCCAGATACACCTTGCATGTTGTCACCTTTGCTCTTTTCCGTCTGTGTATGTCAGCTCCACCCTGAGGTGAGCAACCTTCTTTCCACATACCTATTTCTTCCCAGCCCTCAACATCTAGGTCATGGCTTTTTAGCATGGAAAGTACCAAGCAGTGCCTAGCTCATAGCCAGTACTCAGTAAGTGCTAGCTGATGCCATGATTCCCTGATCACCGGAGTCTAGAAGTTTGTTTCTTTCAAACAATTCCTCGGAACTTCAGATGAGGTCGAGGCTGGAACATCACTCTTCCCAAAGTTCTGTCTAGCTGTAATCTCCGTTATCATAAGACGCACACATACTGTCTTCTACATCAAACTGCAAACTCCTTAAAGATAGGGATTCTGTTAAATACGTCTTTATATTGTCTGCAAAGCTAATACAGGCTGTTGTAAATAACAGCCACTATACACAGTAAGGCTTTTTTTTTTTAGTTCACTTATAAAAATAAATATCCTTTAATAATAGATTCGGTTTTGATTATTTTCAGTGAAAAAGCTCCATTACTCAAACAAGTATTTCCTAGGTGCTATCTGTATGTAAATTGCTAATCTGTGTATTTTTTTATTCTTTGGCATATTTAGTGAGCACCTACTATATTACAGAAACTAGGAAGACAGTGCTGAACACAGATCAAGTCCCAGCTCTCATAACGCTTACTTTCTAGAGGGAGAGACACATAATAAGTTAACATAAAAACAAAAATATAGTTTTGGATACTGGAAGAACTATTAAAGAATTTCAGCAAGGTAAGGGGATTTAAAGTAAATGAACTGGCAGCTATTTAAACAATTTTCTGGGCCTTAAAAATGAGATCATATCCTGACATTCTCATTTCTTTTTCTATTTTGTACTTCCTAAATTGTCCCCTTAAGCAAGCAAAACAAATTACAGAAACATGAGGTAACGCCTAACCTAGAAACTCAGACACATTGTAAAACTCCTGTTATTTTTTTAAAGCCTTTTTCCTTTTTAAGTGAATTTTTTAAAGATTTGACATTGATGTACTTCATCATAATGCGTTTTTTCCCTTGTTTGCCTTCTCCCTATATTGCAGTGTTCCAAGATGCAGTGCTATGGGTCTGAGGTGACCACCATGTTCTTTCTGGAAAATGGCTGCTGCTTACAGCTGGTACTCCCTGGCCCAGCTGTGACATGTTTTTATCAATTTGCCATAGAAGGAGCCATGACATTAGTCTACTTCCAGATTAATCAAATGACACAAAGATCTTTCATCTAATCTCCTCTTCCCCTGTGTCTCTAGATGGACAAATTTGGCCATTAAGTATCTCATAAATGAGGTGATGTGTAAGATAAGACTTTTTGCTAGAGTCTTATTTGAAAGTTCTATTAATCTCGTTTTAATTGTAATGTATATGATAGCATATGGCATAAAGCAACATTTTAATAGTCATAGAAAATAAGATATTTTCACATTAAGGAACTAGCAAGAGGTTTGATACTGAGTTTGTTTTCAAACTCTACCAGCTACTGGCACTGCAAGCTTAAGCAAGTTACTCAAGCCCTTGAAGCTTGGCCTCTTCATCTGCAAAACGGGGCTAAGACTTCTAAAAGAGAGTTGTGAAAATTAAATATGATGTATTATGTAAATATCTTTACATAAAATGTACACATTTACTAAATTATAGTTGTTATTATGGAACCCAACACTAAAGAAGCAGGCAGAGAATATCCCTTGTTTCTGTAGTTAGGAATAGTAGGGGTAAATCTGACATGTGCCACTATAGTGAAATTGCTGGCACTTAAGTTGTTTATGATATACTATAATAATATGATTTATGAATGTTAATTCTCAAATCAGTTGGAAGCCAACTGTGTGTTCTTATTCAGAATTGACCAACCTGGAGGTTCTGAACTGAGTAAAACCTATATCATTAAAAGAATGTGACTTGGTATTTGTTTTCTTCTTTAATTTTGTGAGGAGGCACTTCCAACGGCAGTGTGTCTCTGAATGTTTTCCTTGTCACATTAGGATTTACTCTTCCAGAAGAGTTGCAGGATAATTTTGTTTTCACAACTAGTTCATTCTGAAAATGCTATTTAAGGTGGTCACTGATATTTGAGGGGAAGTGTGGGAAGAACTATTTATTTGCAAATACAGAAGACTGGGCCAGATGGAATTATTTTTAATTCTGCATTTATTCGTAGAGCACCACCGGTAGCAATGACATTAATTATAGCTCAGACATTCTTTTTGGTCTCAATAAAGGGCTTGGTATATTTGTTTGGGTAAGAATTTGGCAATTGAAGTGGGAAACTAAATTTAGTTTTAAGGCTTTATTTTTTGAGATTTAAAAATTCTTCACCTTGGCACATGGATACATATGTAACAAACCTGCACATTGTGCACATGTACCCTAAAACCTAAAGTATAATAATAAAAAAAAAATTCACCTTTTAATACTGACACTATAGTTTTTTAAAAAATGGAAATATTTTTAAGAATAATTTGGGACCGGGCACAGTGGCGCAAACCTGTAATCCTGGCACTTTGGGAGGCCAGGCACTTTGGGTTGCTTGAGCCCAGGAGTTCAAGACCAGCCTGGGCAACATAGCAAAACCCTGTCTCCACAAAAGAATGCCAAAAAAAATTAGCCAGGCGTGGTGGCGTGTGCCTGTAGTCCCAGCTACAGGAGGCTAAGGTGGGAGGACTGCTTGAGCCTAGGAGGTTGAGGCTACAGCAAGCTGTCAGCATGCCACTGCACTCCAGCCTGGGCAACAGAGTGCGACCCTCTCCCAAAAAAACAGATGAAAACAAAACAAAATAATAGTTTGGAGGGAATACATTGCTCTATGCCCTAAATCAGCAGCCCAATCTATTTTAGAAACACTTGTCAGTCTTTTGACTGAGACCCCAAACCAAGACCATGACTTTGTTTTGTCTCACTTGCCCTTCAAGCATGAAATTAAGGCAAACCCCACCAAACTTGTTTCTTAGGATCTGGACTTAAGTTGGACTGCCCTGATGTGGTAAGAAAACATTCTGTTACAGGTAGGTCTGAACTGTGCCCAAAACTCGCAAAAATAGAAAGGCTAGATGCTGTCTGCCACTCCCACCTAAGAGTTCCTCCTTGGCCTGCATCTCTTATGCGTCAGCTTGGCCCACCATCCCTTGTTCTCCATCTGTAGGCTGTAGGATCAGAAGAAGTTACAACAGAAAGACCCAGAGAAGATCACTGAGCAAGACTGAAAGGAAATGATGGAAAAGAGCAGACTCCTTCACTTCAGACACTGGGGCAGGCCCTGCTGAAACAAAAGGGTTTTGGTGGCAGAAAAAAAAGGCGTGGTTCGATTTTTAGCAAGAATTAAGGTATTGTGAGGGAGGGGGTGTCAAAAATGTTAGCCCATCCCACACAATTGTAATTTCTCATACTCTGCTTCTCCCATCTTTAAAAAGAATTCAGAAGAAGTTGCCAGAGTTCATTGCCACCCATAGTAAATAAGGTGGGGCCACCTGACAAGGCTTGTATCCCTTAGCAGTGTGACTTCCAGAGCCAAACACCACCCTCCCTGGATGAGGCCAAGCAGAGCTAAGGCAGGGACCTCACAGCCGCTGCACCAGGACCAGCTCCAGGTTCAGCTGGTGCATTCTGTGCCTTTCCAGATGATTTCAGGAGCTTCTCTTCCTCTGTCAACATGTTTGTTCATATTTGCAGTGTCTTTTGATTGATGGCTTGTATCCGTTTCTTGAATTTATAGATGCAGAATTCATATCATAAAGATCAATTAACAGTAACACAACTCTGGGGCTCATCTTTAAAACTATTCTTAATAGGATTGTTTTTTCTAAGTAGTTAAAACGGCACCTGGAAAATCCCCGTGGTAGGTGAATTCACCATTGGTAAGTGTATGACAGTGTTTTATGGAGAAAATAGATCGTGAAGGAATCGGTAAACTTCCTCCCCCTTTTAAAATTTTTGAAAAAATTTTAGAACAGATTCAAGAGCCTCTCCTTTTTTTTACATGTACTAAAAATTGAATATCAGTGATACATCCTTAGTAGTAATGTATTCGTGAAAATTAATTTTTATTTTCCATCTTTTGCTCTTTACAAACTGATGAAGACTATTTCCCTCTCAGTGTCAGCAAGGTGCTTGTAAAACCTGTTTTCTCTGTTGTGTGAAGGAGTTCTTTAATGACGATGTTGCTTTCTTCATATATTTGTACTTTACCATTTCAAGGCCACTAAAGTACTTTTGTTTTCTCAGAACAAGGACTTCTGAAATACATTATTTCCTATAAAAAGAAAAGAATATATTGTTGGCTTATTGATTTTTTTTTTTGAGATAATGGTTTCTATAGACCCACATTCAGGGGAGCATAGTCAAAGACCATCTTGAGCTATTTGGCCCTAAAACCCTAAGATATAAAAAGAACTAATCGAATCTGTAATATTTATGCATAGCGCATTATCAAAGATGGCTGGCTGGAACTGCAAGTCATATTTAGTGTTTTATGCTATTGATTGGATAAATGACTACAGGCAGTCCTCAGCTTAGAGTTACCTGATGCCAGCAAGTCACTGACATCTTCAGTGTTAGGCCCACAGTGCCTGCCTGTGTCATCACCTACAGCTTGTAGCAATCAGGCAACTAACAAGTTAACTTCTGTGACTGGCCCTGCTGTTCAGGGGCCTTTGGTAAGGCCTCCTGCTTCCCAGCCTGGCTCTCCCACCTGCTCCTCTTCCTTCTTCCTGCACCTTGGAGGCTTTTGGCTCCTAAATGGCGAGGGTTTTTGGTTTTGTTTCTAAATAAGGGGTGGAACATAGGCAGGAGAGAGGCAGCCCAAGTGAAAGAGCTAGAAGGCAACATAGGGGTAGGGGTGGGTGTCTGAAGAGATATTAGACAGCAGACTTTTTCTAGGAAAGGCCAAATTACTAATATTTTAGGCTTTATGATCTCTTAGAACCACACAGTGCCATTGTAGCCCAAAAGCAGCTGTGTACAGTATTCAGATGAATCGGCTCGGCTGTGTTCCAATTAAATCATATTCCCAAAATTAGGCAGCACTGGCCTTTGGCCTGCGGGCCGTAGTTTGCCAACCTCTGCATACTAGAAAGTAATATGTCCCAGGCCAGGTGTGGTGGCTCACACCTGTAATCCCAGCACTTTGGGAGGCCAAGGCGGGCAGATCACGAGGTCAGGAGATCGAGACCATCCTGGCTAACATGGTGAAACCCCGTCTTTACTAAAAATACAAAAAAATTAGCTGGGTGTGGTGGCGGGCGCCTGTAGTCCCAGCTACTCGGGAGGCTGAGGCAGGAGAACGGCGTGAACCTGGGAGGCGGAGGTTGCAGTGAGTCGAGATCACGCCACTGCACTCCAGCCTGGGCGACAGAGCGAGACTGTCTCAAAAAAAAGAAAAATGTCCCTAGTAAACTGGCTCTGAGAGAAATTCTAGAAGTCCTTAAAATATTTTGAGCAGTAGAACATTATTTAGTAAATGCATAGTTTCTCAGAGAAACTGAGGACAACACTTTAATGTTAAAAGCTTGGTATCTAAATATATTTTAGGTTTCGTATGTTCATTTGTTTAAAATTGCTGATGAATGAAAAAAGCAGTGGAGGATTATCAGCATTCATTATAAAGCAAAACCCAGTGCTAATGACGAAGCAAAGAGGGGACTATGAGTGATCATTTTACCGATAACAGGGAAGTTAAGCTACAAAGCAAGGTGTTGTGATTTCCAGTCGACTGAACACATCATACTGCCTGTCCCCGGAGTGAGTTCAGGGGTTAAAAAAGGAACCCAGGGTTTTGGACTTTTGTGTTTCTCAGTCATCTGCAGAGAAGTGAAAATTTTATTCTGTTAGATTTTGATGATTGTTATTTTTTTCTGTAGGAATTGGATACCCCTGTAATAAAAATTCAAATATCTGTTGAATTAGCCTTTTTATAGCTGCATGTAGAGATGTCCTGCCTTAATAAAAGAATTATAGGTTCTTATAATTTCTGACAGGTTGTTCCTACTGAAGGATTGGTCTCAATATTAAAGAAGAGGAATGATACTGTAGGAGATCATCCTGCCCAAATGCAGCACAAACCATCTAAGCGAAGAGTGAGATTCCAAGAAATAGACGATAACTTGGATCAAGGTAAACTGCTTGGCACTGTGGCTGGCAGCATAGATGCTCAGTGTTTGCTGAAAGGATGAGTTTGTGTATGATGTGATGTTTACTAACAGGATTTGTAAAAGACTGTGTCCGCCAGGCACGGTGGCTCACACCTGTAATCCCAGCACTTTAGGAGGCTCAGGCGGGCAGATCACTTGAAGTCAGGAGTTCAAGACAAGCCTGACCAACATGACAAAACCCTGTCTCCACTAAAAATAGAAAAATTAGCGAGTGTGGGGGTACACGCCTGTAATCCCAGCTACTCAGGAGACTGAAGCAGGAGAATCGCTTGAACCCGGGAGACAGGTTACAGTGAGCCAAGATCGTGCCACTGCACTTCAGCCTAGGCAGCAGAGCGAGGCTCCATCTCAAAAAATAAATATAAATAAATAAATAAAAGAATATGTCAATTTAGTTGCTTTATCTTCTAAGGGAGAAACATATAAAATCAAACTATCATCTGAAATCATTTCTAAATCTTTACTTGCTTAAATAAGTGAGCAAGTTGCAAAATTCAACCTGTGGCCTCCCTGTTCCGTAGATAGTTAATGTTGAGAGCTTTTTCAGTTTCCCTCTTTAGTACTTTTTGTGTGAGTCTGTTATTTTTGTCTTTTTTTTTTTTTAAGACAGTCTCTCTCTGTCACCCAGGCTGGAGTGCAGTGGCACAAATCACTGCAACCTCAACCTCCACCTCCCAGGTTCAAGCAATTCTCCTGCCTCAGCCTCCTAAGTAGCTGGGCTTACAGGCACGCGCCACCACACCCGGCTAATTTTTGTATTTTTAGTAGAGATGGGGTTTCACCATGTTGGTCAAGCTGGTCTCAAACTCCTAACCTCATGATCTGACTGCCTTGGCCTCCCAAAGTGCTAGGATTACAGGCTGAGCCACTGCACCGGCCCCAGCTAGTTTTTTGTATTTTTAGTAGAGATGAGGTTTTGCCATGTTGGCCAGGCTAGTCTCGAACTCCTGGCTTCAAGTGATCCACCCAGCTGGGCCTCCCAAAATGCTGGGATTACAGGCATGAGCCACCATGCCCAGCTTGTCTTCTTTTCAGTGGACAATTAATACTCCTCCTTTATTGTGGAGAGTATTTATGAATATTCTCTTCAGTGATTTCCTCTTCATTGATAGAAAAGAGTGTCTCAAGAGTAGCAGTTTAACACCATTGCTGTTGTTTGACTTTTTCCTCCTGGGCCTGTTAAACTTAAGGCCCTGACCTGGTCTAACATGAGGTGGTGAGTTTTGTAGCGAACAATGCTGCCTTTTGTGGTTGCAAATATGTTTATCTAAGGTGTAAGTAAATAAGAGTAAACGGAAGGGTAACCCAGAACCTGTCAGTAGGCTTCTCATATTCATAAAACAACTGCATTGTTAAAATAACAGTGTAAGTATTCAGGTATGCTTTCTAGGTGTGACATAAGTGATAACAGTAGAGGTTTCTGCATTTTTACAATTATAAAGCTGGTTAGGGGGCCTTAGAAATAATGTCCTAACCCCTGATTTTACTTCTGCACCTTGCTTGTAACTCTCACGGTCTTCTCCAGATAAGGTGCTCACTTCTGTTTGCACTAATTTGACCAAATCGTTGCTTAACAGGAGGAACCCCGGATTTGAAACTCACAGTCTGCATTTCACTTTGTAGCCACCTCATCTGAAACTAAGTCACTTACTTGTAGGAGACTCAGTTCCATCATCTTTAAAATAAAGAGAATAACATCTGCCTGTCTGTCCCTATTGAAAAGCGTGTCAGATAATGTGTATAAATTCATCTTGAGAAGTATAAAACTAAATGTAAATGTTGATTGTGTTGGTTTGTTCCTAAGCTCTGTGACTTACACGGTGTTTTCATAAACCTCACCTTCTGCCAAAATCTTCCTAAAAGGGCCGGTTCTTCCTCCTCTAAAGCAATGCTATCCACTGGAAATATAATGTGAGGCACATATATGAGTTTAAATTTTGTAATAGCCATGTTAAAGTGAAAAGAAACAGGCGAGGTGAATTTTATTTTTTATTTGATTTTATTTTTTTTTGAGGTGGGATCTCACTCTGTTGCCCAGCTGGAGTGCAGTGGTGCGATCTTGGCTCGCTGCAACCTCCGCCTCCCGAGTTCAAGCGATTCTTCTGCCTCAGCCTCCCAAGTAGCTGGGATTACAGGCATGTTCCACCACGCCTGGCTAATTTTTGTATTTTTAGTAGAGACAGGGGGTTTCACCATGTTGGCCAGGCTGGTCTCGAACTCCTGACCTCAGGTGATCTGCCTGCCTCGGCCTCCCAAAGTGCTGGGATTACAGGCCTGAGCCACCGCACCTAGCCAGAATTTTAAGAATGTATTTTGTTTAACCCAGTACCTAAAAATTATTTCAAAATGTGATTTATATGAAAAAATTACTAGTGAGATATTTTACATCCTTTTTTTCACACTAAGTATTCAGAATCTGTGTTTATCGCCACTCAGTTTGGACCAGCTACATGTCAAGTGCCCAACAGCCACCTGTGGCTCACATCAGACAGTGCAACTCAGACAGTTCTAGGACATATAAATAAAATAAACAGCATAGATGTTTTTACATATTTAAGCTATATTTAAATGTTTGGATTTGAATATATGATAATGAAGAAAAATACTTTAGGTTGTTAACATAAAGTGGGAGGAGGAATCATGTTAAGAAAAGCAGGTAAGGCTGGGTGCAGTGGCTCACACCTGTCATCCCAGCACTTGGAGAAGCCTCCTCCCAAGTCTTCCTCCTGGATCACTTGAGGCCAGGAGTTGGAGACCAGCCTGGGCAAACATGGCGAGACCTCATCTCTACAAAAAATACGGAAATTAGCAGGGCATGGTGGTGTGTGCACCTAGGGTCCCAGCTACTTGGGAGGCTGAGATGGGAGGATCGCTTGAGCCCAGGAGTTGAGGCTGCAGTGAGTGTGGCCTGGTGACAGAGCACAACCCTATGTCTAAAACAAAAAAAAAAAAAAAGAAAAGCAGGCAAAAAGACTGAACTGTCCAAAAAAATACAGCATGATTAATATGATCCTATTTCTTCATTTATATAGACATATTTTCATACATAGGTATAAACTATTTTAGACCGGGTGTGGTGGCTTATGCCTGTAATCCCAGCACTTTGGGAGGCCAAGGCGGGCAGATCACCTGAGGTCAGGAGTTTGAGACCAGCCTGGCCAATATGGTGAAACCCCATCTCTACAACAATACAAAAAGTAGCCGGGCATGATGGCAGGTACCTGTAATCTCAGCTACCCAGGAGGCTGAGGCGGGAGAATTGCTTGAACTCAGGAGGCAGAGGTTGCAGTGAGCCAAGATCACACCATTGCACTCTAGCCTGGGCAACAAGAACAAGACTATGTCTCCAAAAAAAAAAAAAAAAAAAAAAAAAAAAAAACAAACTATTTTAAAATGTAAATTTCAGAGCAAACAATTGTTTAATCCTATTTTGATGTAAGTCCTGAAATCATACGTGTTTGATCTAAAAGGACACACACCAAATTTAACAGTGTTTACCTTTGGGATGGGAAGGGAATATGATTGGGCAGGAGAAAAACGGATAGTCCCTTAGACTCTAAGATGCTTTTGGGGTTGCATTTTTATAGGGAGAATATATTCATGTATTACTGTACAATATTCTAAATAAAGTCTACTTGGTATGCATTAGGTTTTATAAAATTTGTTTCTTGTAAAAATATATGCTAATTATGAAAAAATCAGTTTAATAAAGTAAAAATTAAATCATGAGTCTTAGACATCCTTCAGTGAAAGAACATATTAAATTTACTTCATTCTATTAAATACTTACATCATATTCCATTATATAAATGTCCCATAATTGTTTAACTGTTCCATTGTAACCAGAACCACTAAGTTATTCCCAATCTTTTGTTATAACAAACTCTGCTGCAGTGAACAAGTTTGTATATATGATATTTGTTGTGCAAAACTGTAGCCTAATTCTTAAAGGTGGATTTGCTGGGATATGTTGAAACTACATGTCCCAGGTGGCCTGAGGCCGTCCTGGTTTACACCTGTTATCCCAGAATTGCATTCAGTTAACACTGTCTTTTTTTCTCTTTTTTTGAGAAGGAGTCTCGCCCTGTTGCCCAGGCTGGAGTGCAGTGGTGTGATCTCAGCTTGCTGCAACCTCCGCCTCCCAGGTTCATGCCATTCTCCTGCCTCAGCCTCCCGAGTAGCTGGGACTATAGGCGCCCGCCACCACACCCAGCTAATTTTTTATATTTTTAGTAGAGATGGGGTTTCACCGTGTTAGCCAGGTTGGTTTTGATCTCCTGACCTCGTGATCCGCCCGCCTCAGCTTCCCAAAGTGCTGGGATTACAGGCGTGAGCCACCACAACTGGCCCTAACGCTGTCTTTTACTCGCAAAATTGTCCAGTCTGGAGGATAAATTAATTTTAAATTTTAATAGATACTGCCAAATTACCTTCCAAAAAGGCATCCCTACACTTTAATCATGTTGCAGATCAGAAGACTTTTTGGTCTTTTTGAAATAAAAAAAATTTTTTTTTAATTATTAATAATTAAGATATTTTTCAACCAAAGAATGATTGTTTTCTTCAATATAGAAAGATGCAAAAGAGATCCCACCCAAAGACATTTGTATTGTTTAATATTAAGTCGACTTTGCTCTCAGAACCCCAAGGGTGTTTGAACAGCAAGGCTGTAATGTGGACTGTCAAATAATGCTGTCAGGGTGGGCATGCCGGCTCACACCTGTAATCCCAGTACTTTGAGAGGCCATGACATGAAGGTAACTTGAGGCCAGGAGTTCAAGACCACCCTCTGCAGCATAGTGAGACCCCCCTCTCTACCAAAAAATAAAAAATAAATAGCCAGGCATGCTGGCACAGGCCTGTAGTCCTAGCTGCTCAGGAGGCTGAGGCAGGAGGACTACTTGAGCCCAGGTGTCGGGCCTGCAGTGAGCCAAGATTTTGCCACTGCACTTCAGCCAGGGTGACAAAGTGAGACCCTGTCTCTAAAAAACACAAAAATTAATTCATGAGTGCATGCTATGAGCACATCAGCTGTCTTTCTTCTCATGGAGTGATTCCATCCATTGTATAAATGAGCTAGTTTTAATTTTAGCATGTACAAGCTCCACAAGTCTGAATCTTCTTGGTATTTAATAGGTAGGTCTTTGTAGAGTCATTAGCAGCACGAGTTTTCTGTCAATACTTCCTATCCGTAGAAGACCAACAGTAGAAATGTGTAGTTATCTTAATTAGTGAAAAGACAGCAGATGCTAAGATTTCCATTTTGGTGACAATGTAACCTCACTCTTTCTCATGTTTGCAGATGAAGTTGGAGGTGGCTCCTGTATTTTGCTGATCTTGCTGTGCATAGCAACGGTTTTCCTTAGTGTTGGAGGAACTGCATTATACTGCACTTTTGGTGACATGGAGTCACCTGTTTGTACAGACTTTGCAGACAACATGGACTTCTATTACACTAAGTTACTGCAGGGAATGGCAGAACTGAAGCACTGGATCTACCTCTCCTAGCAGCATTCCAGAGACAGACATGCTGGCAGTGAGAATGAAAGGCGTGAAACTTTCTAAACAGTTTTTATTTCAGGAATTCTGTAACATTCCCCCTTCCCCTCTGTTAGGAACCAAGGACATCAGAAATAGCAACTTTAAGTGGCAATCCGGAGGAACTCTGTTAGAATAATCCACATGGTGAGGTAAATACCGATCTAAGCACTGTGGATGGAAGGAATGATCTTTGGAGAGCATATCCATCTTCTCCTCACTGCCTCCTAATGTAATGAGGTACACTGAGCAGAATTAAACAGGGTAGTCTTAACCACACTATTTTTAGCTACCTTGTCAAGCTGATGGTTAAAGAACACTTTTGGTTTACACTTGTTGGTTCATAGAAGTTGCTTTCAGCCATCACGCAATAAGTTTGTGTGTAATCAAAAGGAGTTACCTTATGGTTTCAGTGTCATTTTTTAGTTAACTTGGGAGCTGTGTAATTTAGGCTTTGCGTATTATTTCAATTCTGTTCTCCACTTATGAAATGATCGTGTGCGTGTTCGCGTGTGTGTGCGTGTGCGTGCGCATGTGCTTCCAGCAGTTACCATAAGCAAATACCCAACATCACAAAGATGATCTTTCTTCTTTTAACTTGATGATGTGCAGGCACAAATCTTTGGAGAAGGCTTAACTGTGGAATAGATGAATTCTAGAACTCTTGACCCTGAAACAAACTGTGACAGATCTGTGTCAATTAACTTGATTAGCTAGAAATTAATCACAGGCCTAGAGACAAAAGAAAAAGCTCCCCTGAGTCTCAGGCAACAGTTTTGTCACGGATGCAAAGCTTCTGTGAAATCATGAATGCTGGACTCAGTGTGGCAAACGCTTACACCTATTATGTTCTGAGATTCTGAGAACCAGAATGCAAACTTAAGTAAGATACAGTTCCTGCTGTAGGTGTTTTCATCCTGGTCTTATGTAAAATAAACCAGTACTTTGGTGAGTGAAATCACCATATAGAATTCAGTATTAACAGATCATGCATTCAGACGCTTGAATGTGCATTCTTGTTGTGGGCTTGATTTAGATCCTATTGCGGGGTCATTACGCGAAAATTCAATCATACCTTCCATAGACAAATGTCTGATTTTTGTTTAACTCTGTCCGTTAGGTGGCCTTTCCTTATCTAAGGTGTAGTGGTCTAGCATTTAGGAAGCCTTGCTTTGACTTTATCAAGCAGCATTAAAAAAAAAAAAAAACCAAACATGAATTATAGTTTTTTAGCAAGTGATCATTATTTCCTGTTTTCTGTTAGGGTCATTTGAAAGAAAAAGGGAGAACTTACTTTCTAGTTGTTACTGGCTGGCACAGTACCTCCCTTTGTGTTTCTGCTTATTTATTTAGATTATGTGAATCTTAAAGGGCTTTTTATATAAGTTGAAAGTGTGTTACTGTGCATGCATTTGGTTATTCCAATGCTAGATATTTAATTACTGTGTAGTGTTTTGATTTTCTATAATTTCAGTTCAGCGTGTTTTTACACTTGTTTATTTTAAATCAATGTTTCATTTTCACTTATAATACTGTTTGACTTGTCTCTGTCATGTCACCATAAACTGTAATATTTTCAAGGGTTATAGATCAAAGATATTTATTTAGAAATGTACAAGATAATGAAATTTAGATTCCTTATACTTAAGGCTGATTTTATTAGAAGATTATTTTAATGTTCTATTATAAATTTTAAGAATTTGTATTCAAATTGTATGTAAAATATGTAAAATGTTGACGGTACTATATTAAGTGGTTCTATAAAAGCTGTTCACAAGTTCTACTGTGACGCATCCCCATCATAGACAAACCTCTTCTGTTTTATCCTCAATTTCTAGTTACAGAAATTTGGTGATGCTTATTTTTGCCAATTTTATGTCAAAATAAGTTAAAACTTCCCTCCTGTTCACCTCTTCTTGGGTCTCTCTCCTGTATAACGTCTGGTGTAATATTTGCCCGTAGGTAGCCAGAGCCACTTCCTCTGAACCCAAGATCTCCTGGGGACCTTCACAGCAAGAGGAAAGCACTGAGACAATAGCTTGCTAATCAGGGACCCCGTGGTGTCTCAGAGAAACCATGGGTGTCCTTGCCACTTCCCAGGGAGGGTGAGGTGAGCTCGGGAACATAACGATGTTTTGACTTAAAATAGGCATGAAATCGCAACTAGAAAAATTAGGGCAATTTTTAAAAATGTCATAGTTATTTATTGCATGAACTGGAGTAATTCCACCTGGCGGTGAAAGGATTGTTATTTCACACACGAAAAATTCATCCAGTTTTACTAAAATGTAATTTTTTCTGTCATTTGAAAGTACTGACAACTATTTGTAACTAATCTTCCTTAAGAACTGTATTTGAGGGTATCAAATCAAGCTTGTAATTTAAAATCTATACCAACAAAGTGTCTCAGAGAGTTTATTTGAACCCTTGGGTGCTGAGAAAAAACTGCTTTAAAGTGAAAGTTTGATGTCAGAAGTTGGTGTGGCCCTGCAAGTAGACAGTCATCTATTTTGGGAAGACTAATAGGTCCTTAAGTAAAGGCTCTTCTGCGTTAAAATACCTCCCCCATCTGCCTGACAGTAGCTGAAAATTATTCTAAACATTCATTCTTTTAGATTTAAAATTAAAAATCTTCTGGAGGATTTAAGATTTGAAGGGGGCCTTATTTTGTTTTTTTGTTTTGTTGTTTTGTTTTTTTGCCCTGTCGCCCAGGCTTGAGTGCAGTGGCGCAGTCTCTGCCAACTGCAACGTCCGCCTCACAGGTTCAAGTCATTCTCGTGCCTCAGCCTCCCAAGTAGCCAGGATTACAGAGATGCGCCACCATGCCCAGCTAATTTTTGTATTTTTTGTAGAGACGGGGGTTTCGTTGGCCAGGCTGGTCTCGATTTCCAACCTCAGGTGATCGACCGCCTCAGCCTCCCAAAGTGCTGGTATTACAGGTGTGAGCCACCGCACCCGGCCCAGGGGCCTTATTTTGAAGGGCATAGGTGAATTGGGTTTTGCTGGAGTGCCGGGAGGATATGGGGTAGTAGTGGCAGGGATGGAGAAAGGTGGGAAAGGACACAGAAATCCTTTAGCTATTCACCTGTTTTGCTGAAGGTGGCCTTGTGGCGTTTACTCCCAATCCAAAGAGAGGCTGAATTTTTCCCTTTCTGCTGACATGACCTGCGTAACTGTCCGTTTCTTTGGGCTCGCTGTTGTATACAATTTTGTGCAGTGTGTGTGGTGTTTACACATTTTTTCATTTGATGCTGAGATTAGTAAATACACATCCCTCAAATCTAGATCTTACAACTCCCAAATCCATCATAGTTTCTATACTGCCATGTTGCCTCTATCTTCAAAGAGATCAAGAGTGATTCGAGGATTTGTGGCACAAATTCTAGTGCCATCTGCTGTTTTAACAACCCCAAAGATGAACATTTATTGAGCCTCCTGTCCTAACCCTATACAAGCTACAGTGAGTTAGAAATTTCCTTAAGGAATTTTTGTACTATTTCAATGTCCCTGGGTTTAGGCTACTGAGAGAAAAGCTGTGGTAACAAATAGGCACCTGTTCTCTTCTCCCTGGTCAAAGAAGAGTTGCTCCCAAACTCACCTTTTTTGTCTATTCCCCTGAGATCAGTGCAGAACCATGAGCAACAGCGGTTATCACTGTCTTTACCTTGACAAACATTTGAATGCCTGCAGTGTGCCTAGCACTGAGCTGGGTGCTGGGGCTCCAGAAACAAGAAATGGTACCAGCTTCAGGAATTAGCATCTGCTGAGGGAAACATATTTGTGCAGAGGCAATAAAAATGAAGAACCTGGGAACGTGCTACTCACGGGGGCGGAAACCAGAGCTTCCCTAGTGTGTGTCACACACTATTAGATGCTACTCACAAGGGTGGAAACTAGAGCTTCCGTAGTGTGTGTCACACACTATTAGATGCTACTCATGGGGGTGGGGACCAGAGCTTCCCTACTGTGTGTCACACACTATTAGATGCTACTCACGAGGGTGGAAACTAGAGCTTCCCTAGTGTGTGTCACACACTGTTAGATGCTACTCACGGGGGTGGAAACTAGAGCTTCCCTAGTGTGTGTCACACACTGTTAGATGCTACTCACGAGGGTGGAAACTAGAGCTTCCCTAGTGTGTGTCACACTATTAGATTCTACTCATGGGGGTGGGGACCAGAGCTTCCCTAGTGTGTGTCACACACTATTAGATGCTACTCACAAGGGTGGGGACCAGAGCTTCCCTAGTGTGTGTCACACACTATTAGAAATCCAAGTAAAATTCTATCTAGGCCACCTGCATAGCAACTTGATAGGAATCTTGATGGATCTTTTCTCACAGCCAAGGTCTAGTAATTATTATCTAGTAATTATTGCTTTTCACGTCTAGTTAGCACATGTGACATGAATGGCTGGCAGGTTTTCCGGCAGTGGAAAGCTTTTCTGCAAGAGCCTTCCTCAGAATTGAAAAACTGAATTTCCCTGAATTGAAAACCTTCTCATAAAGAAAACTCCGGTCCCAGATGGCATCACCAGTGAATTCTGTCCGTCATTTAAGCAAGAAATAATACCCATTCTACAAAATACTCTTTTAGACAGAGAGAGAGCATATTTGCAAATTCACTTTATGAGACCAGAATTAGCCGGATACCAAAATCAAACGAAGACAGTAAGAAAAAAACCGAACACCAGTATGACCTATGAATTTAGACACAAAAGTCCTTACCAAAATAGTACATCAAATCTAAAGGTATAAAAAGGGTAATGCGGTGTCCTGACCAAGTGAGATTTAACCCAGGAACACGGTGTTGGTTTAATATTCAAAAATCACTCCATATAATTCATTCACCATTTTAACAAACTAAAAGAAAAACCACATGATCATATCAAAAAGCACATTAAATCCAGACACTTTATGATTAAAAACTCAGCAAAGTAGAACTCTAAGTGAACTTTTCAACTTGGTGAAGTGCATTTATGAAAACTCACAGCTAATGTTAAATACTTCAGGGAGAAAGACCAAACACTTTTCTTCCTATGATCGGGAACAAGGAAAGGCCACTCTTTTTTTTGGGGGGGGGGGGGGGATTGAGTATCGCTGTGTCACCCAGGCTGGAGTGCAGTGGCGCGATCTCGGCTCACTGCAAGCTCCGCCTCCCAGGTTCAAGTGATTCTCCTGCCTCAGCCTCCTGAGTAGCTGGGACTACAGGTGCTCACCACCATGCCCAGCTAATTTTTGTATTTTTAGTAGAGATGGGGTTTCACCATATTGGCCAGGCTGGTCTTGAAGTCCTGACCTTGTGATCTACCCACCTCAGCCTCCCAAAGTGCTGGGATTACAGGCGTGAGCCACTGTGCCTGGCCAGAAAGGGCACTTATTTTCAGCTTTGAACTGGAAGTCCTATAGCAAGAAAAAGAAAGAAAAGCCATTACAATTAGAAAAAAAAAAAAAAAAAAAACTTTTTGCAAATGTCATGATTGTTTATAAATAAAGAGAATCCGAAGGAATCTACAAAATGCTACTAGATAGTGAGTTTAGCAAGGTCACAGGATACAAGGTCAGTATACAAAAAACAGTATTTGTGAATACTAGCAATGGATAATTGGAAAATGAAATTTCAAATTCATGAATAAATGAAATTTATTTCACTTACAATAGCTTATAAATTGGAATGCTTATACATTTAACAAAGTATGTGCAGACCTGCACACTGAAATCTATAAAATATTACTGAAAGAAATGGAGAACTAAATAACTGAGAGATACAGTCTGTTCATGGATTGGAAGACGGAATATTGTTAAGACGTTAGTTATCCCCAAACTGATCCATAGATCTGACACAATTCCAATCATAATTTCAGTACTTTTTAAAAGAAGTTAACAGGTTCTGTTCCCAGCTACTCTGGAGGCTAAGGCAGGAGGATCACTTGAGCCCAGGAGTTCAAGACTGGCCTACACTACGTAGTGAGAGCTTGTCTAAGAAACGCAGATAGAAATAAATTAACAGGTTAAAAATTTAAAATTTGGGGCCTGGCACGGTGGCTCACACCTGTAATCCCAGCACTTTGGGAGGCCAAGGCGGGCGGATCATGAGGTCGGGAGATCAAGACCATCCTGGCTAACGCAGTGAAACCCCATCTCTACTAAACAAAATACAAAAAAAATAGCCGGGTGTGGTGGCGGGCGCCTGTAGTCCCAGCTACTTGGGAGGCTGAGGCAGAAGAATGGTGTGAACCCGGGAGGTGGAGCTTGCAGAGAGCCCAGATCGTGCCACTGCACTCTAGCCTGGGCGACAGAGTGAGACTCTGCCTCAAAAAATATATATAATAAAATAAAATAAAATTCAAAATTTGTGTGGAGATGCAAGTGACCTAGAGAATAGCCAGTGAAATTGTTAGAGCAAAACTGGAGGACTTACACTTCCTGATTTTAAGACTGAATTAATGCCACAGGCCAAGTATGGTGGGTTATGCCTATAATCCAAGCCCTCTGGGAGGCTGTGGCAGGAGGATCACTGGAGCCCAGGAGTACAAGGTTACAGTGAGCTATGATTGTGCCGCTGCACTCCAGGCTGGGTGACAGAAAGAGACCCTGTCTCAAAAGAAACAAAAAGAGACATGGAATCACCAATAATTAGTTGAGATGCTGAAATTTTTCTAAATTTTCAATGATAAAAAACAAATTTGAGTCAACCATGTTAGAGGAATTATCTTTTCATTATCCCAATAGAAAGTGATATTGTGTAATTATTGTCTTACGAAAAAGTGATCAAAGAGTATGCAGCCAAAAAATGTATCATAGAGCTCTCAGTATTGATACTAATAAGTGATTTTTCTGGATTTTGTGATATTTATGGTTTTTTTTCTTCAGCTTTTAAAAAATTGTAATTTGAGGCTGGGTGTGATGCTCACACTTGTAATTCCAGCACTTTGGGAGGTTGAGGCAGGAGGATCACTTGAGCCCACGAGTTCCAGACTGCAGTGAGCTATGATCACAGCACTACACTCCAGCCTGTGTAACGGCGGGACGCGTCTCAAAAGAAAAGGAAAGAAAAAAGGGAAGAAATAACACGATCATCTCAATAGACACAGAAAAGGCCTTTAACATTCTTTCATGATTAAAAGCAAAATTCTCAGTAAACTAGGAATAGAAGACCTTCCTCAACATAATAAAAAGGCATTTATGACAAACCTGCAGCCAACATCATAGCGGTAAACAGACTAAAAGCTTCACCCTTAAATCAGGAACAAGACAAGGATGCTTACCTTCCCACTGCTATTCAACATAGTACTGGAAGTTCCAACCAGAGGAATTAGGCAAGAAAAATGTAAAAGGCATCTGCTGTCATTTTAATGTGTCCCCCAAAAAGCTTGTGTTAGAAATTTCATCTCCAGTGTAGTAGTGTTGGGAGGTGTTTAGGTCGTAAGGGCCCCAACTTCATGAGTGAATTAATGCCAATTATGAAAGGTCTTGAGTCTGCAAAATGGAGCTCTTGCTCTCTCTCTCACCTTCTCTTTGCCCTTCCACCATGGGATGGTGCAGCAAGAAGCCAGATGCCAGCCCCTCAATCGTGGACTTCCCAGGCTCCAGAACTATGAGCCAATAAATTTCTGGTCATTATAAAATACCCAGTTTGTGGTATACTGTTACAGCAGCACAAAACAGACTAAGATGGCATCCAAATCGGAGAGAAAGAAGTAACACTATTCACAGATGACACGTTCCTATATACAGAAAGACCCAAAAATTCACAAGAAAGCTACTCTAGCTGGTAAATGAATTCAGCAAAGTTGCAGGGTACAAGATAAATACACAAAAAAACAGTTGTTTCTATATACCAGCAATTAACAGTCCAAAAAAGATATTAAGAAGTCAATTCCAATTACCATCACATCTAAAAGAATAAAATACCTAGGAATAGATGTAGCCAAGGAGGTGAAAGACTTGTACATTAAAAACTACAAGGCCGGGTATGGTGGCTCACGTGTGTAATCCCAGCACGTTGGGAGGCCGAGGTGGGCAGATCACCTGCGGTCGGGGGTTCAAGACCAGCCTGGCCAACATGGAGAAACCCCATGTCTACTAAAAACAAAACAAAACAAAACAAAATTAGCTGGGCGTGGTGGCACACGCCTGTAATCCCAGCTACTCAGGAGGCTGAGGCAGGAGAATCTCTTGAACCTCGGAGGCAGAGGTTGTGGTGAGCCGAGATTGTGCCCAGCCTGGACAACAAGAGCGAAACTCCGTCTCAAAAAAAAAAAAAACAAAAACAAAACTACAAAACTTTTGTCGACAACTGATGTGATACCTTGGTTCTTGACTTCTTGGTTTAAAAGAATTTAAACAAGAGGCACACGACAAAAGAAGTGCAGTGTAATGTGTTGCAAAAAAGAAAAAAGAATATTCTGAAAGTTGGGTGCAGAACAGACAGCACACCCTGAGAGAGAGAAAATTCAGGGCGGGCTGCTCCTAAGGGCGAGACGGCAAAGGCGGCTCTAGGGAGGCTCCTTGACAAGAGTCTTCCTGGATTACTCATGAGGAGATGGGAAGAGGTGTTGCTAGGAAGCGTGTTCTGGGTGGTCTTCTGGGTGCCCAGCAGCTGCACATGCTTGTTCGTACATCGCATGTCTCATTAGCATCTCAATCTCCACTCAGGAGTGTGTGTTTTACTATTATAATGGGCAAAGGGTCAGTTTGAGGACAGGTAAAATCAAAGTGCACTTGCCCTCTAGAAGGGAAAGTCCCTACTGAAGATAGCTTTGCTTGAATGAGCTCGATTGCAGTGTGACTGCTGAGGCTTATTGCATTGATTGTGTGGTCACCAGTGCTGCTGCGTCCCAAGAACATGGCCACTTCCTTGACTGCCTACCTCTCCTGCCTCACTTTGATGAAAGGAGACTTGAAGCAGTGGAAAGCTAACCCATGTTTATGCACTGAAAGACAGTGTTGTTAAGATGTCAGTACCATCCAATCTATAGGTTCACATGATCCCTATCAAAATTCCAACAGCCTTTTAGCGCAAGAATGGAAAAGTCAGTTTTCAAATTTATATGGCATTACAAGAGGACCCAAATAGCCGAAACCACCTTGAAAAAGTTGAAGGACTCACACTTCCCAATTTCAAAACTTTCTGTAGAGATGCATTAGCCAAATCAGTGTGGTACTGCTATAAGGACAGACATATAGACCAGTGGAATAGAATTGACACTCCAGAAATAAACCCACACATCTTTGGCTAGTTTATTTTTTGTGGGTATGTCAAGTCTGATCAATGACCTAAATACAGGCTAAATCCATAAAACTCTGAAAAAAACATAAAAATGAATCTCCATAAATGTGGATTTGGCAATGGATTCTTAGATATGACACCAAAAGCATAAATAATAATACATAGGTAAATTACATGTCATCAAGGTTTTTTTAACTGTGCATTAAAGAACGTTACCAAGAAAATGAAAAGACGACTCAAAGAATGGGAAGGAGTATTTGCAAGTTACATAATAACAAGGGTCATGAAGAACTTACTCAACAAAAAGGTAAACATATACAGAGTCATGAAGCATATATGAAGAGCTTCCTCAACAAAAAAACAAATAATGGGCAAAGGACTTAAATACACATTTATTCCAAGAAGATACACAAATGGCCAATAACACATGAAAAGATGCTCAACATCATTGGTCATGAGGAAAATACAAATCCAAACCACAATGAGAATAATGAAATGATACATGCTACAGCATGAGTGCATCTTGAAAAGATGGTGCCCTAACTGAAATAAGCCAGATACAAATATCATATGATTTAACTTACAGGAAATATCTATCATAGGCAAAATCAAAGAAACAAAATATAAATTAGAGGTTACCAGAGGCTGGACGAACAAGGAAATGGGGAGTTACCACTTGTTAGAGTGTTTCTGTTTGGGATGATAAAAAGTTTTAGAAAACAGATGGTGGTGACAGAGGGTTGCATGACGTTGAATGTACTTAATGCTACTGAGTTGTATGCTTAAAAATGGTTAAAATGGCAAATTTTATGTTACGTATATTTTAACACACGCACAGACTGACACTACCAAGTGTAGGTGAGGATATGGAACAAATTTTCATAGCCAGCTAGTGGGAATATGAAACGATACGCCCACTTTGGAAAACAGTTTGGCAGTTTCTTTTTTGGGGGCTGGAGGGTGGGGGTGGTGGAGTCTCACTCTGTCGCCCAGAATGGAGTGAGTGGTACGATATCGGCTCACTGCAACCTCCGCCTCCGGAGTTCAAGCGATTCTTGTGCCTCAGCCTCCCGAGTAGCTGGGATTACAGGCACCCGCCACCGTGCCTGGCTAATTTTTTGTATTTTTAGTAGAGATGGGGTTTCGCCATGTTGGCCAGGGCTGGTCTCGAACTCCTGACCTCAGGTGATTTGCCTGCCTGAGCCTCCCAGAGTGCTGGGATTACAGGCACGAGCCACCATGCCCAGCTGACAGTTTCTTTTTTTTTTTGAGACAGAGTCTTGCTCTGTTTTCTAGGCTGGAGTGCAGTAGTACGATCTTGGCTCACTGCAAGCTCCGCTTCCCAGGTTCATGCCATTCTCCTGCCTCACCCTCCTGAGTAGCTGGGACTACAGGCACCCGCCACCACGCCCGGTTAATTCTTTTGTATTTTTAGTAGAGACGGGATTTCACTGTGTTAGCCAGGATGGTCTCGATCTTCTGACCTCGTGATCTGCCTGTGTCTGCCTCCCAAAGTGCTGTGATTACAGGCGTGAGCCACCGGGCCTGGCCAGTTTCTTTCTTTTTTTGTTTTGTTTTGTTTTGTTTTTGAGACAGAGTCTTGTTCTGTCGCCCAGGCTGGCGTTCAGTGGTGCAGTCTTGGTTCACTGCAACCTCCGTCTCCCGGGTTCAAGCAATTCTCCTGCCTCAGCCTCCTGAGTAGCTGGGACTATAGGTGCATACCACCATGCCTGGCTAATTTTTGTATTTTTAGTAGATACAGGGTTTCACCATGTTGGTCAGGCTGGTCTCGAACTGCTGACCTTGTGTTCTGCCTGCCTTGGCCTCCCAAAGTACTGGGATTACAGGCTTGAGCCACTGTGCCCGGCTGACAGTTTCTTATAAAGCTAAATATGCATCTATTGCATGACCCAGCAATTCCACAGCTAGATTTTTACCCAAGAGAGATGACAACATGTCCACACAAATGTTCATAGCAGCTTTATCCATAACAGCCAAAAAAGGGAAACACTCCAACATCCACCACCGGTACAAGAGACTACTTACTATTCAGCAACAAAAAAGAACAATCTATGGATACGTAAGTGACATAGATGGATCTCAAAGTAATTTTTCTGGGTGAAAGAAGCCAGAAGCAACAGAGTACACATCACGTTTCCATTTATCTAAAGTTTTAGGAAATGCAAACCAATCCATAGCAACAGAAACAGATGGGTGTTTCTCTGAGGGGCGAAGGATGGAGGGAGGATGAATATACATCTTTCAAAACTCATTGAGTTACATACTTTATTTTTTATTTTTCTTTTTTTCAGAGTCACTCGGATTTGGAGAGTTGCACACTTTAAATGAATGCAGTTATGTACATAAGTCATACCTCAATAAAGTTGTTAAAAATGTGTTCAGGCCAGGCGCAGTGGCTCATGCCTGTAATCTCAGCACTTTGGGAGGCCGAGCCAGGTGGATCATCTGAGGTCAGGAGTTCCAGACCAGCCTGACAAACATAATGAAGCCCCGTCTCTACTAAAAATACAAAAACAAATTAGCCAGGCATGGTGGTGCATGCCTGTAATCCCAGCTACTTGGGAGGCTGAGGCAGGAAAATCTCTTGAACCCAGGAGGCAGAAGTTGCAGTGAGTCGAGATGGCACCATTGCACTCCAGCCTGGGCAACAAGAGCAAAACTCTGTCTCAAAAAAAAAAAAAAAAAAAAAAAAAAAAAACACACACACACACATATACACGTATATTATATACATATATACGTATATATACACGTGTATACACGTGTATATAATGTATATATATACATGTATATATATACACGTGTATATATATACACGTGTATACATATATATACTTGGGATATATATATATTTGGAATTTTATATATGTGGAATATATATATGTTCAGTTTGTAGCCTTATGGGATCTCTAATATGATGGCCAAGGGAACCCCTACTATATGACAGAATACCTTATTTCCTTTCACTGTTTTTGCTTAGTTGGGTTAGAAAACAAATTCTGGCGGCCTCCAAGTCCCAGCCCTCATCTGTGTGAGACCTAACTGCCCAGCTAGCTACTTATATAGTGTTGCGATCTTCTTAGTTTTCTTTATTGCAGTCTTAATTCTCTCCACTGCTTTTGGATCCCTCTAGTTTCTTCTGAAATGTTGAGATGGCAATTTAAGACCATGCTTTTTTTCTACTTGATGTGGCAGTCCAAATTCCAAATCCAACCTAATTATAGATATTCTGTAAGGACAACCTGACCTCCCTCTGGCCGGAATGCATTGATCAAAAGTGAGGTTTCATGATTTTATTGCTTTTCTTAATTGCCTTAGATCAAGGGTCAGGAAGGAGAGAGGCACTTAGGGAGTGGAGGCAGCTGACATCATCCATCAGAATGACGACAGCCTGTAAATGGATGGTTCTTATTTTCCAAGTACAAGATTGGGGGTTGGCAAAATCTCTACTAAACAAAGAAGAAGAAAATCTTTGCCCAAGCTTCCAATCTGTATAGGAACTTGGTCCTAAAGGGACTGTAAATGTAAATAATCTTTTCCCCCCACCTCTCCTCCCCACCCCACCCCCAACCATTTCTTTTTCTTTTTTTTTCTTAAGTGGGAAAACCTAAATTATTGGGATAGGAATAGTAGTTGAGTCAACTCTGGAGAGGAGACTTTTGTCATATAGGATGGTTTTCTGGTACGTAAGAGCCGGAGCGGGGAAGCAGTCCTAGGGCTGGAATCTTGATGATTCCACATTAACTAGGTATGTAACCTCCAATCTGGACTTCAGTTCTCTCATCTGTACAACTTCTTTTTTTCTTTTTCAGGACAGCAACTCCCACTTGGTGTTAAACATCGTCACTCATAAATAGAAGTGCATTTGGATTAGCTGTGGCCAAGGTCCATCTGGTCTCTTTCCTTCTGCATAGAGTGATGAATTGGCTAAAGGACAAGAAGGGAAGGGCAGGGCAGCTGGAGAGGCGGTCACCGCAGAACCAAGCCTTGTCTGTGTGGGATGCAGGGTTCCTTGTGCAGAATGAGCTTGAGTGACCTGGGAGGCACCCTCCCCTACAGCCCCTTGGCCACTGTGGGAAGGAAAAGCAGATTCTAATACAGGACACAGCAAACATCATGTTTGTCTTCATGTTTGCAAAACATGCTGGATTTGTCCAAGGAAAAAGCACGTAAGAATAGAGAAAAAGGAAATGAGCACTCATTTGAGAAATAATGCTTTTTTTTTTTTTTTTTTTTTTTGAGACAGGGTCTCTCTCTGTTGCCCAGGTCTGAGTGCAGCAGCATGACTACAGCTCACTGCTGTCTCCACCTCCCACTGCACCCAGTGAGACAATGGCTTTTTTTTTTTTTTTTTGAGACAGTCTCACTCTGTTGCCCAGGCTGGAGTGCAGCGGCATGATCTTGGCTCACTGCAACCTCTGCCTCCTGGGTTCAAATGATTCTCCTGCCTCAGCCTCCGGAGTAGCTGGGATTACAGGCGTGTGCCACCACGCCCAGCTAATATTTGTATTTTTAGTAAAGACGGGGTTTCACCATGTTGGCCAGGCTGGTGTCTCAAACTCCTGACTTCAAGTGATCTGCCCGCCTGGACTTCCCAAAGCGCTGGGATGACAGGTGTGAGCCACCGTGCCCAGCCTAGATAACGTATATTGATGAGTATGTACACGTGTGTATTGTTTCTTTTAGCTAGTGACGAGTCTGGCAGGCCATAAACACTTAAGGGATTAATGATTTAATAATAAACACAAATGGAAATGTTGCAAGCAAAGAAGAACAAAAACCCGCAAATGGAGGCCTGGGAGAGGGCAGGGTCTGGAGGAGATGGGAGCCAGCTGTCAGTAAAAGCCTTCACCAACAGGCCTTTGCTCTGCGGCTGCAGTTCCCTTTCCCAGCAGCCCCGAGGTGGATCTCCAGGGAGCCGCCACAGCAGCCCTTCTGTGACCTCATGCGCCGATGGTTGTCTCAGCTACAGGAGTGGAAGGTGCAGCCAGCAGCCGCTGGTATTTCTGCATTGCGTATTGACTGGGGTCCCTCCTGTCCTCTCCTACACCATCCCAGGTCTGATTTCTAATGGTGTTGCAGTTCCTCCCTAAACCATTTTTCAATAGTATTTTTTGTTCTGTGGGATACAGAAGAATTTTTTTTTTTTCTTATTCCAATAAGGACAAGTAAACAAGTCAGAAGCCTCAGAAGAGCTCAGGAGAGAAACCTCAGCCTTCAATTCCTGGTCCCTTTCTGAGATCTCGGCTCTTGATTCACTTAATTTCAAGGAGGATTGTTTTATGATTGCAGCAAGCTGACCCAAAGACCCCTGGGAAGCACGTGGCACGCCCGAGGGAAGGGCTGGGCCCTGGGGCTGGAAAGGGCACAGAGCCTGTTTTCAACCATTACGTCTACATTTTCCAAGAGATTAAACCGATTGGAAGCCAGGCATTGGAGAAGAGATCTTTTGTCTTCCTTGGCAACATTTCTGAAGTCGACAGATAGGGGATGAGGAAGTGAGGCACATTTTTCATCCGTTCCAACAAACTGCCAATGGCATGGTTGACATGCCATTTTAGTGTATGTCATCTCTCCTGTGTTCCCTGAGTTGCCTGGGGCAGAGGCTGCCCTCATCACTGAGGGGCAGCTGGGCCCTGCCCTTGAATACGGCGCAGGGCTGGTGTCATGGAGCCGGCCTTCCTTACACTAACGAACCGCAGGAGCCTCCCCTTGTCCCTTGCCTGGGGGGAACTAATGGCATTGCAGGCAAAGGCCCAGCAGGGACCCTGTAGATAGAGGATAGATCGGCACCCAGGCATCTTACAGGGTGGACCCCATGCCGGCAGGGTGGGGAGCCAGAGAAAAGAGGCTTGGAAGAAGCAAAGGGAACTCTCGAGAGGGTGCAGAGATGAACCTGGCTTGCACCTGGAGAACTCCCAGCCAATCTGAGCTTGACGCCCCTCTCCTCTCCACCAATCAGGTGGCACTACCACCTCCTCCTAATTCCCCTACCAATCCGAACCAGGTTCCCTTACCCTATCCACCAATCAGGGCTGTGGACAAAGAATAATCTTACCAAATCCCACATGGATTCACACGCATCTGGTAGCTTGGTGGTTGGTAAGTCTCTGCATGGCAAGCTGGGTCTCCAAGTCGTTTTTGTCATGCTTCTATTGTTTGGAGGCAGAAGGGGAGATGGGAGAGCTAAAAGCCCAGACCCCTTCCTTCCCTGAAAACCCTGAAAAAAGTTTCTGCATATGTGAAAAAGAAGGGGTTTAGTGGACAGTCATCATAAGCCAACAGTGATATGTGGGTCGACATGCTAATGACATGGCTTAGGCTGCACCAATACACATTTATCAAACCAATACATTGCCAACGGAACGGCTGACATGCCGTTTTAACGTATGTCATCTCTATTCGGTGAGCACAGTGGTGTCCTTCAAGGAAGGCTTGTTGCCTCGGCTGCTGCGGTGCCATGAGCGCGGCTCTGACTATGGTGAGATTAGTTGGTGACCTAGCACCCGTCGTACCAGTTGGGCCGTAATGACTCCTAGAGATAGTCGCTCAAGATAGCTCTGTGTATTTGTTTCATAAATAAGCTTCATGGCAAATTCGCATCGTTTTTCCCCAAATAAGCAATCCTGAAGGCTGGGCCTTCACTGAGAGCTTGCATCGCTGCATAAACTGCCTCTAGGCTTTGGGACCTGCTTTAGCTTCCAGGAGCTGCTCTTCAAGACCACATTCCTCCCCAGAGCAGCCCTGTCAACATCCAGGGACAGATGAAAGCCGGAGTATGAAGACCTCGCCATCTCCACCCAAATCAGGAAACTCTGAAGAGCATTCTAGCTCCAAAGATTCCTGTGGGTTGGCTGGGGCTGTCCTTGGGCCTGTAGTACAGCCCAGCTCCTCCCACTGCCCACACCCGCTGCTGCCTCCTCTCTTACACAGGTGTTGGTCTGAGGGCACTTGTACAGGCTAAACTCCATCTGAGTCCGCTTCCCAGGAAAACCAGCCTGCAGGGAAACCATGCCGGTTCTCTGTGCTACTTGCATCTCCCTTGCAGATCTGCCTTCAGAATCTGGACAAAGATTTTGGTCCATTTATAAAGTTTATTTTAATTATTTATTTATTTTTTGAAATGGAATCTCACTCTGTCACCCAGGCTGGAGTACAGTGATGTGATCTTGGCTCTCTGCAGCCTGCGCCTCCCGAGTTCAGGTGATTCTCGTGCCTCAGCCTCCCCAGCAGCTGGGACTACAGGCACGTGCCACCACACCCAGCTAATTATTTTTCTTTTTGTATTTTTAGTAGGGATGGGGTTTCACCATGTTGGCCAGGCTGGTCTCTAACTCCTGACCTCAAGTGACCCGCCCGCTTTGGCCTCCCAAAGTGCTGGGATTACAGGCGTGAGCCACCGCACCCAGCCTAATTTATAAAGTTTCTGTTTGTCAAAGCTGGCTGAAATGTGATAGACATCTTCTGAAGGTGAGGTCATCTTCTAAGGAAGATGTTCAAAGGAAAACTGACTATTGGAAAGATAAGGGATGGGTGAAGGGGTGAAATCAGGAATCCTACGGCCAGATGGACCAGATGCCCTCTGTCAGGCCTCTGAGCCCAAGCAAAGCCATCATATCCCCTGTGACCCTCACGTATACACCCAGATGGCCTGAAGCAACTGAAGAGCCACAAAATAAGTGAAAATAGCCAGTTCTTAACTGATGGCATTCCACCATTGTGACTTGTTCCTGCCCCACCCTAACTGATCAATTGACCTTGTGACATTCCTTCTCCTGGACAATGAATCTCAGGAACTCCCCACCAGCACCTTGTGACCCCCCCGCCCCGGACTGCAAGAGAAAACCCCCTTTAACTGTACTTTTCCACTACTTACCTGAATCCTATAAAACTGCCTCACCCCGATCTCCCTTTGCTGACTCCTTTTACGGACTCAGTCCGCCTGCATCCAGGTGATTACAAAGCTTTATCGCTCACACAAAGCCTGTTTGGTGGTCTCATCTCAAGGACACACGTGACACCCTCCAGGGTCCAATGCTACATCAAGATCTTAATATCCCAAGATTGACTCTAGTACCCTTCAGCATACATCCAGCCCAATGTTCTAAAATATCACATTTATAATTTAACTACATAAGACAAGGTTGGCCCAGGTTTTTTTGTTTGTTTTTGGGTTTTTGTTTTCTTTTTTTTCTTTTCTTTCTTTCTTTTTTTTTTTTTTTTTTTTGAGACAGGGCCACACTCTGCCACCCAGGCTGGAGTGTGGTGGTGCCATCATGGCTCACTGCAGCCTCAACCTCCTGGGCTCCAGCAATCCTCCTGCCTCAGCCTCCTGAGTAGCTGTTATTACAGGCATGCATCACCATGCCTGGTTAATTTTTATACTTTTTGTAGAGACAGGGTTTCACCATGTTGCCCAGGCTAGTCTGAAACTCCTGGGCTCAAGTGATCCACCCACTGCAGCCTCCCAAAATAAATTAAAAAAAAAAAGAAGAATAAGAAAAGGAACAATCACGCAGTTATAGAATTGTAACTGCTAAAGAAGCAAGCTAGTAGCCTGTTAAAATAACACTGCCTTCCTAAATCTAGCAGCTATGAATATATCCATTCTACTATATCCACTCTACTTAATCTAGGTAACCTTAACATTGGCCAGAAGTAGACAGAGCACACACATGTGTATATTCACACATACTGTATGTTCACATACCCAAGAGACAAGGAGAGTTACTAGAATTAATAGGATAACTGTATTTTCTGGGGATAGTATTTAAGTATCCCCAGAAAATACAGTGTTTTTTTAAAGACTACTATGATAGCTTTGCCTCTTTTATTTACTTGATATTCATTTATTCATCCATTCAAACAAAATTCATTGGTTTCCAATTACATGAGAAGTGTTAAGTGTTGCAGTCATTGATTTGGGAAGAATATGTCCTTGTCCAAGTCACAACCCCACCTCCTAAAGAGGAAGCATTTTGCTAAGACATGTAAGCTGTGCTGCAGTAATGCTGATGCCACAAAGCACGGGCGCCATCATCCCGAGGACTAAGCTCATGCCCAGCCCCATCTTGGGCCAGCTGCGTGATCTTGGAGAAGTCACTCAACCTCTCTAAGCTCCATTTCCTCATGTATTGTCAGGCCTCTGAGCCCAAGCTAAGCCATCATATCCCCTGTGACCTGTGCCTACACATCCAGATGGCCTGAAGCAACTGAAGATCCACAAAAGCAGTGAAAATAGCCTTAACTGACAACATTCCACCATTGTGATTTGTTCCCGCCCCACCCTAACTAATACGATATATTCTCCCCTGCCCTTGAGAATGTACTTTGTATGCCCATCCCAAACCTATAAGAACTAATGATAATCCCACCATCCTTTGCTGACTCCTTTTTCGGACTCAGCCCACCTGCACCCCGTGAAATAAACAGCGCTGTTGCTCACGCAAAACCTGTCTGATGGTATGAAATGCGGACGACAGTCACGACATTTACCTTATTTGGTTGGCATCACCATGTGTTCGCTTGTGGAAGCTTTTGCCCCTATCTTCATAACTGTTACGGGCATTCTCCAAAGCCACCCTGAATAAGCATGCAATCTAAGTACAAGCACCACGTTTACTTGGCACTTACATCGCCCCCCTCCAATTAGACTGCAGCCCTTGAGCCCCTTGTGTATAGAACCCGACTGCTGAGTTCTCAGAGTGGCGGCTGAGGCTCTGCACATGTGTGAGCTCCAGGCGCCTCACCGCCCCCGATGGACAGTGCCCTGAAGGAAATGAATCCTCAGCGGTCGGAAGCACCATCGCCCCTCTGAGTCCCTGACTCCGGCTCAGGGCACATTCCCCGCCAGTGGGATCGCGGCTCGGTGTTTGCAGCCTGACTTCTTGACTCATGGGAGTAGAGAGCCCTTAGAAGCAGAGCGAGCGGCCAGGCACGGTGGCTCACACCTGTAATTCCAGCACTTTGGGAGGCCGAGGCAGGCAGATCCCGAGGTCAGGAGTTCAAGACCAGCCTGGCCGATATGGTGAAACCCCGTCTTTACCAAAAATACAAAAATTAGCCGAGCATAGTGGCGCGTGCCTGTAATCCCAGCTACTTGGGAAGCTGAGCCAGAAGAATCGCTTGAACCCGGGAGGCGGAGGCTACAGTAAGCAGAGATCCAGCCACTGCACTCCAGCCTGGGAGACAGAGCGGGACTCCAACTCAAAAAAAAAAGTAGAGTGAGCCCGTTGAGGGCTGTGTGGTGAGGGAAGAACTTTGGCCTACTACAAAAAAGTAGGGCAGAGACTGCAGAATCAAACTTTTAACTTAAAACTTCAAAATTTAAACAACTTTGGAGGAATACATAAGCAAAACATCTCCCTCCTTTACCACAGAAATGTTTTACATATCCCTGTGGCCTCATTTAGTCTTTTTTCTTTTTTTACATTTGAGCTATAATTCATATACCATAAAATTCAAAATCTTAGTGTACAATTCTGTGGTTTTTAGTATATTCATGTAACCTGTGTATAAAGTTTCTTTCCCGTAGTTATATAGTATGTAAACTTTTTTTTTTTTTTTCTATTTTCTTCACTTTGCCTAATTTCATCCTCATATTCCTTTTTTCTTTTTTTAAGAGAGGGTCTCACTCTGTTGCCCAGGCTGAAGAGCAGCAGCGAGATCACAGCTCACTGCAGCCTCGAACTCCTGGGCTGAGGCAATCCCCCCACCTCAGCCCCTTGAGTAGCTGGGACTATAGGCGCATGCCACTATGCCCGGCTCATTTTTGTAGTTTTTGTAAAGACAGGTTTCTCCATGTTTCCCAGGCCGGTCTCAAACTCCTGGGCTCAAGCCATTCGCCCGCCTCGGCCTCCCAAAGCGCTGGTATGACAGATGTGAGCCACTGAGCCTGGCTGTAACCTTTCTTTATTCATTAGACATTTGGGTTTTCTACCTTTCTCTCTATAATAAATGAATACTACTGTAAATATTATTGTACAGATAGACCTTTATTTTGAACTATTATTATTATTATGATTTTAGACACAGAGTCTTGTTCTGTTGCTCAGGTTGGAGGGCAGTGGTGTGATCATAGCTCACTGCAGCCTCAAACTCTTGGACTCAAGTGATTCTCCCACCTCAGCCTACCAAGTAGCTGGGACCATAGCTGCACGCCCCCACGCCTGGCTAATTTTTTTTAATTTTTGTAGAGACAGGGTCTCCCTATGTTGCTCAGGCTGATCTCAAACTCCTGGGCTCAAGCAATCCTTCCACCTCCGCCTCCCAAATTGCTGGGATTACAGGCGTGAGCCACTGCACCTGGCCTTGAACTTTTTACTTAGAAATACATTCAGAGGTTTTGGATTACTGAATAAGGGGTAAGATTGTTTTAAGGCTCTTGTTTTATTATTTTCCTTCAAAAAGACTGAACCCCTGTAATAAACTGGTGACACCAGTGATGTTTACACGTGTCTGTATCCAATACTTGACTAGCACTGGGTTCATTATCGTCTTCATTTATGCCAGTAGGTGTGAAATGGTGCATTGATACAATTTTAAATTTAACTTCTTTAATAACCAGAGAGGAAGCAAGCCTTCTTACCCTGTGATTTTAAGCATCTAAAAGGAGCCTTCATGTGGTAGACTGGCTCTCATCACGTCACTCTGCTAAACAATGGTCTACAGCGCCTAATTTCTGTTAGATTCAAATGTAAACATAACACATAGTTGGTGCTAAATATCTATTTCATTGCTTTATGGCTTCTAAAATCTGGGTATTTCCCCAACAGAAAGTAATTATCTGAGGTATTATGCATCATATATATGTATAAAATATATTTTATGTATATTTATATATATATTTTTTATATATATATAATTTTTTTGCAACAAGGTCTTGCTCTGTTGCCCAGGCGCTGGCGTGCAGTGGCGCTACCATAGCTCACTGCAGCCTCCATCTCCCGGGCTGAAGCTATCCTCTTGCCTCAGCCTCTCAAGTAGCCGGGACTACAGGCATGTACCACCAGGACTCGCAATTTTTTTAATTTTTATTTTTTATAGAGACATCTCACTATGTTGCCCAGGCTGGTCTCTAACTCCTGGGTGCAAGTGATTCTCCTGCCTTTGCCTCCCAAAGTGCTGGGATTACAGGCATGAGCTGCCACGCCCAGACCAGTTTTTCCATCTTGGACTCGCAGCTCCAAATTCCCCCTTTTGGACTACTCTGTGAAAATGGATCTGGACCTTTAAATATTTTTTCCCGGGCTAGCTAGCACTGAAATCTTGCCAGTAGAGGGTGATAGAGAGACGCTGGAGAAGGAAAAAGAGGTTGACTTGCCTCTGGGTTCCAGGGTGCTCACTGGGTGGTTCCCCCAGTGCCCAGCTCCTACAGTGACTGCCACCAGCAGCACCCAGGAGAGGGAACCTCCCCACCCAGCCCGCCGCCCGCCAGCCCTGGTGCCTTTTCCCGGGAGACGGAACCTCCCTGCCCAGCCCGGCGCCCGCCAGCCCTCGTGCCGTTTTACAGCAGCCTATGCCTCTAGCAATCAAGACACCTGGCACCTCGAGCGCAGACTTCCAGAAGGATTTGCCACAGGGCACCACAACAACTTCTCTCCCATTCAGAGTCACAGCTGCACAGGTCTGGATCTCCGCCTGGGGCCAGGGTCGGGGCTCTCTCAGTCCTGGGGCTGGTTCACTAGAGTTTTCTTTCTTTGTTACTAGCCAACCCCTCATTGCTGTAATCCCTTGCTATAGTAAATAATTCTTTATATTGAATTTTCTCTGTTCAAATTACTATGCGATTTCTCTCTCCGGATTGGACTCAGAGTGATACAGTATGGACCCCCTAGAAGGCACAACAAATGGAGCTGCCGTCTATATACACACGTGAGACGGAATTCGTGTTTTAGATCCTTCCCAACACCTGGCTCTCTCAGAGGGCGGAGGACTCGAGTGTGCAGGGCGCGGCCCTTCCCCAGTGCCCTCGCGTGACTGCTGTGGGCTGCTGTCTCCCACCTCAGGACTCGGGTCCCACCTCACACGTGGCAGCTGGCCCCGGCGCAGGCACCTGTTCCCAGCTGAGGCAATCAGAACCCATCTGGGATTTTTTTCATCCTCGAAGCCAACTTCTCTCCCTTAAACTAAAGCGGAAAGTGTGTGAGGATGTGACTTCAGAACTGCCTGCTCCATCCCTTGCCCAGGGGGAGGCTTAGAGTCTGATGGGGCTGGGCACCGTGGCTCATGCCTGTATTCCTAGCATTTTGGGAGGCTGAGGCGGGCAGAGTGCTTGAGCCCAGGTGTTTGAGACCACCCTGGACAACATGGTGAAGTCCTATCTCTACAAAATAAATGAAAAATTAGCCAAGCGTGGTAGTGCGTGCGTGTAGTCCCAGCTTCTCAGGAGGCTGAGGTGGACGGATGGCTTGAGCCTGAGAGGTGGAGGTTGCCCTGAGCATGCCTGGGCACTCCAGCCTGGGCGACAGAGCAAGAGTGTGATGAACTCGAAGATGAGAGATGGCAAAACAGAGAGAGACTCCTAATGTCATCTCCCACCCTTTTAATGAGACGGGATCTGCCTCTGTCACTCAGGCTGGAGTGCAGTGGCACAATCACAGCTCACTGCAGCCTCAGCCTCCTGGGTCGAGTGATCCTCCTGCCTCAGCCTCCCAAGTAGCTGGGACTACAGGCACGTGACACCATGCCTAGCTACTTTTTAAAATTTTTTTAGAGATGGGTCTCACTCTGTCACTCAGACTGGAGTGCAGTGGTGTGATCATGGTTTACTGCAACCTCAACTTCCTGGACTCACGTGATCCTCCCGCCTTAGCATCCTGAGTAGCTGGGACTATAGGCGTGTGCCACCGCACCTGGCTCATTTTTTAATTTTTGGTGGAGAAGGAGTCTTCCTTTGTTACCCAGGCTGGTCTCCAACTCCTGGGCTCAAGTGATCTTCCTGCCTCAGCCTCCCAAAGTGCTGGAATTACAGGCATGAGCCACCACGCCCAGTCCAAGGCCATCTTTGAGTTTCCAAATATTTTAAGACCAGTTTCGGTCTTTCCACCTATATTGTGGAAAAAAAAAAAAAAAAGAAAAATGAAATTTTAAAATTAGAATTAAATGAAAAAATCGAAAAGTAAAAAAAGGGTATTCAATATCACTTTGATAATTTACTCAATAATGAATCTATTTTTTTTCTTACCTAACCTAGGTCGATTTAGGTCTGTGTCTCTGGCAACTGAAAAGAGACCCAACAAAACATCTTATAGAGCACCAGGGCCGATTCTTGATGCGTCATTAGATTCTGTGTAGCCAGAAAACAGAAACAGAAACATATCCACGCCAGGCGGAGGAAAAACTTTGAGGCCTGTTTATCCAGGTTCAAGACAGTTTCTATTTAAAAAAAAAAAAAAAAAAGCTCATAACAGAATAAGTTCAGATTCTCCTGAGTGTCACAGCTAAGATCCGACGCCTCTGCTGGTTTCCATGACAACTACCATCAGCTACAATCATGCCGAATCGAGAACCAGAGGATTCGATGACTTTACCTTGATTCTGTGGCCAGATTATTACCGATTTTAAAAGGAAATGCATAGTGAGCCCTGCCTCTGTTGTGTCTTCAGTTGTCCCTTGAAATGTGGATATCTCGACAAGAGGCTGGAGCCTATCCCATCTCATCTCCCCGAGCTGGTGTCCTTCCCAGATGAATTTCTTCTGGCGCTGGTGAGATTACTTGGTGACCTAGTTCCAGCTACACAAGTTATGCTGTCGTGATTGCTGGGGGTAATTGCTCAGAATAGCTCTGATTTGTTTCATAAACAGGCTCTGTGGCAGGCTCATGTTTTTTCCCCAAAGAAGACATTCCAGAGACCGGGCCTTCACTGAGAGCTTGCTCCTCTACCTCTGGGTCAAAGGCTGTGGGTGTCAGGGCTGGGACGGGGACACAGAGAATCTGTCTCTCAGGAACGCCAAGTTAAAGTCCTAGACTGGCTAGGGACTCTTCCTCTGTCCCTCCCTTCTTCTCTCCTTCCCTCCCTTCCTCCCTCCCTCCCTTCCTCACTCCCTTCCTTCTTCCCTTCCTCCCTCCCTCCCTCTCTCCCTTCCTTCCTCCCTCCCTCCTTCCTCCCTCCCTCCCTTCTTCCTCCCTCCCTCCCTTCTTCCTCCCTCCCTCCCTTCCTCC
>NW_026652293.1:79185928-79194508 GCF_009828535.3 Hylobates moloch
TGCCACGAACACTTGGCTAATTTAATAGTGAGATGAGGTCTCACTATGTTGCCCAGCTGGTTTCAGACTCCTGGGCTCAAACAGTCCTTCCTCCTTGGCCTTCCAAAGTGTTAGGATTACAGGTGTGAGCCACCATGCCCAGCCTTCGATACACTTCTTGATTGAAGGAAGACAGCCACCTTTTACTGAGTACCTATGATGTGCCTGGTGCTTGCATGTATGTCATTACTTTGGAGGCAGAATTGCAGAGTGCTCACAGGCAAGAACTCCAGTATCAGAAAGACCTGGACTAAATCTCAGTTCTCCCACTTACAGTACTAGCCGTGGAAACTTCACTTGTTACTTAACTTTCCTGAGCCTCAGTTTTCTCATCTGTAAAGTGGGAATAATAATAAATCACCTCATCAGGTTGTTATGAAGATTAAATGAGATCGTGTATATAAAGCACACAGTAAACATTCAATAAAGTTAGCTATTATTATTCCAGTTATTAGCAGCCACAAGACATAGGACATTGTTATACAGGAAGTTTAAATCTTGAAAAGGAAAAGTTCTAGAATGTATAAGCCTGAATATAGCACCTCCTCAAATAGCGTTTGGATCAGTGAAAATGCTATTGCCCATGGTGGCTCACACCTGTAATCCCAGCACTTTGGGAGGCCAAGGTGAAAGGATCACTTGAGGCCAGGAATTGGAGACAAGTCTGGGCAATATAGCGAGACCCTGCCCCTACCAAAAATTAAAAAATTAGCCAGGTGCCATGGTGCACACCCATAGTCCTAGCTAGTTGGGAGGTTGAGGTGGAAGGATCACTTGAGCCTGGGAGGTCAAGGTTGCAGTGAGCTGTGATCATACCACTGCACTCCAGCCTGAGTGACAGAGCAAGACCCTGTCTCTAAAAGAAAACTAGAAAGTGCCACAGTCTGAGTTGTTGTGGGAAGTCAGGAACTCCGAACGGAGGGACCGGCTGGAGCCGCAGCAGAGGAACATGAATTGTGAAGATTTCATGGACATTTATCAGTTCCCAAATAATACTTTCATAATTTCTTATGCCTGCCTTTACTTTAATCTCTTAATCTGTTATCTTTGTAAGCTGAGGATGTACATCAGCACAAGACCACTGTGATAATTGTGTTAACTGTACCAATTGATTGTAAAATGTGTTTGAACAAATAGGAAATCAGTGCACCTTGAAAAAGAACAGAATAACAGCGATTTTTTGGGAACAAGGGAAGACAATCATAAGGTCTGACTGCCTGTGGGGTTGGGCCAAAAACAGCCATATTTTTCTTCTTGCAAGTAGGAGAGATATCGCTAAATTCTTTTCCTAGCAAGGAATATTAATATTAATACCCTGGGAAAGGAATGCATTCCTGGGGGGAGGTCTGTAAACGGCCACTCTGGGAATGTCTGTCTTATGCAGTTGAGATAAGGACTGAGATACACCCTGGTCTCCTGCAGTACCCTCAGGCTTACTAGGGTGGGGAAAACTCCGCCCTGGTAAATCTGTGGTCAGACCGGTTCTCTGTTCTCGAACCCTGTTTTCTGTTGTTTAAGATGTTTATGAAGACAATACGTGCACCGCTGAACATAGACCCTTATCAGTGGTTCTGCTTTTGCCCTTTGCCTTGGGATTTTTGTTGGACGCTTATCAGTAGTTCTGCTTTGCCTTTTGTCCTGTTCCCTTGGAAGCATGTGATCTTTGTTCTGCTTTTTGCCCTTTGAAGCATGTGATCTTTGTACCTACTCTCTGTTCTTATACCCCTTCCCCTTTCGAAACCCTTATTTGAGGCTCAGGTGGGCATCAGGGTCCTACTGATATGTATATCACCCCCAGCGGCCCAGCTGTAAAATTCCTCTCTTTGTACTCTTTCTCTTTATTTCTCAGCCGACCGACACTTACAGAAAATAGAAAGAACCTACGCTGAAATATTGGGGGTGGGTTCCCCCGATATCAGTGAACTGCCCTTGGTGCTCGGCATGGAGACTGTATATTCCATGCTTACTGTGTGCTGGGCATGGTGCTTGGCGTGGAGGCTGTATATTCCATGCTTACCGTGTGCTGGCAACATGGTCCATGACCTTATGAAATTTAAAATCTTGTTGCGGAGACGAGGCTGACAAACATAACATTAATCAGCAAATCAAGGCAGGACGCATTGCTGAACTCTACTTCTGTAGCAAGTGCTACATGAGTTAAGAGGGAAAAGTAATAACTCAGCACCCGTTATGCTCTAGCTCCTGGATTGAAAACACCACCTTATTTAAGTTTTCATTAATTCTATAAGGTAGACTGGGTGTACCCATGTAAGGCATGAAGAAACTCTCAGCAAGGTTCAGTGACTTCCCAAGGACACACAATGACTAAGTGGCTGAGCCGGAACTTGAGCACAGCCTCCTGGCTCTGAAACCCTGCCAGAATACATTCTCCCAAATCAAAGCAAGTATCATCGATTTTGTTTTATTTTCTTTCTTTTGTTGTGTTGTTTTGTTTTGTTTTTTGTTTTTTTTTTTTGAGACAGGGTCTCTCTCTGTTGCCCAGACTGGAGTGCAGTGGTGCAATCATAGCTCACTGCAGCCGTGAACTCCTGGGCTTAAGCAATCCTCCCACCTCAGCCTCCCGAGTACTTGGGACCACAGATGTGCACCACCATGCCCGGCTAATTTTTCAAAATTTTTTCGTAGAGATGGGGTCTCACTGTGTTGCCCAAGCTGGTCTCAGACTTCTGGCCTCCAGGGATTCTCCTGCCTCAGTGTCTCAAAGTGCTGGGATGACGGGCATAAGCCACCATGCCCAGCCCATCAATCTCATTTTCTACAAGAGGAAGCAGGAGGTCAGTGAGGTAAGGGACTTGTCCGAGGCACGGAAATAGTAGCCGGCTGAGCTGGGGTTTGGGTGCAGGCCTGTCCATCTCATGATCTCATGATCAAGGATGCCTCTTACAGCCTGTCGTGGGTACCCTGCCTTCTACCAGGCGAGGGACCTGGCAGTTCTGCACTGGGTCTCTGGAGCTCATTTGACAGATAAAGAAACTGAGGCCTCCAGAGAGGCTTTTTCTAGTCCAGCCTCCTCACTGTCAGTCACACCCATTTGCCTTGGTGTGGCTGCCCCATACCTGCCAGCCTCCCTCTGCACCTGCGCCCCCTATAGTCAAGCTCACCTACAAGACCCACCTGTTCTCAAGACCTGGGCTGTGGCAGCCTCGCCAGCTCTACTTGGGGACCTGGGGGCTCCTGAGAGCGTGTTTTCTTGGTTTTGTTTTTGTCTTATTTTGTTTTGCTTTGAGATAGAGTCTCGCTCTGTCGCCCAGGCTGGAGTGCAGTGGTGCAATCTCGGCTCACTGCAACCTCCACCTCCCGGGTTCAAGCGATTCTCCTGCCTCAGCCTCCTGAGTAGCTGGGATTACAGGCGTGCGTCGCCCGCCCGGGAGCGTGTTTTTCAGTGTTCAGGTACTATAGCAATGAACATCGATCATTTTCCATTTCTTGGCTCCTGGTAGCACTCAGTCAGTGTTTGCTGAAGTGATGGGAAAATCAATGAAGAAGCCACAGCACCGGCAGCCAGAACAGGATCCGGCTGAGGACTCAGACCAGGCGCGTCACCTGTTGCTCGCAGCGGAGGGGAACGAGCCTCGCCTTTGGCCTTGGCTCGGCAGCGCCACCTCGTGGTTTCCGGAAGGAACAGCATCATGCTGGGCGCAGGGGCCCTGCCCGGGGGTGACGACAGGCGCGTGAGTGGTGAGGGCGGCCCTGCACCTTGCCTGTCAGCTGTATGGAGGTGCCCAGGCTCGCTGGAGGGAAAGAATGCTGACCCGAAGGGATTTTCCCGCATCCACTGGGAATGGGAAGGATCCTGTCAAAAATCCAAAGGGAAATGATACAACCAGGAAGCCTTGGTGCCCTTACAGGAAGAGATGAGCCCCTTTCCCACGCTGTCATCTGGCGTGAGGACACTCTCACAACCACGGTCACACACCCGGGAGCCCTGCCTGGTCTCACCTGCCCGACATCCCTCGGGAGTCAGAGCAGAGGCGCAGGGGAGGGCTCCGGCCTCCAGAACGCGGCCCTGCAGCCGCAGGGGAAGGGGCAGAAATAAGCCACCTTCTCTCCAGAACGCTGCTGCTCGGGAACCCGCTGGGGAAAGCACTTCTCTGATCCGGCCCCGAGGGCGGCGCCGTCTTTCTGTCCTGCTGCGTCAAGGTTTTCTCAGCCGCAGCCTCATCCAATCGGTATTCACAATCCAACTATCACATGTTTATAAGGGGTTTTGTTGTTGGTTTAAACGTTTCTTTTCTTTTTTTTATTTTTAACAGATGAGGTCGGCCGGGGGGCACCGTGGCTCACGCCTGTAATCCCAGCACTTTGGGAGGCCGAGGTGGATGGATCACAAGGTAAGGAGTTGGAGACCAGCCTGGCCACTATGGTGAAACCCCATTTCTACTAAAAATACAAAAATTAGCCGGGTGTGGTGGTGCATGCCTGTAGTGCCAACTACTCAGGAGTCTGAGGCAAGAGAATCACTTGAACCCAGGAGGCAGAGGTCGCAGTGAGCTGAGATCGCACCACTGCACTCCAGCCTGGGTGACAGAGAGACTCCATTTAAAAAAAAAGAGAGACAGAGAGAGAGATGAGGTCTCGCTCTGTCCCCCAGGCTGCAGTGCAGTGGTACAATCACTGCAACTTCGAGCTCCCGGCTTATGCGATCCTCCCGCCTCAGCCCCCTTAGTACCTGGGACCACAGGCACTGCCACCATGCCTGGCTCTCTTATCCTTATTTAATTCCTGTAAACAAATAGATATCAGCAATCTAATTTGGATGGCTTAGGTCTCAAGAGAGCTAGTAAATGCGTCTGACAGTGCTTGCCCAGATATTCCCACTGAACATCAGTTTCCCTGCCTTGATTCTAGCGTGCATCCCTGGGGAGACAGAGGACGTTGCAGTAAACGGGTCTGGTAGAATTGTGTGAGCCAAGGAGGATGGCAGTCCCCCTCATCACTGTGCCTACCTACATGATGCTCCTGATGGGTGTTCAGAACTCATTCTTACCCAAAGGGCTAGATGATGGTGCAAATCAATCTTTCTTTCTTTCTTTCTCTTTCTTTCTTTCTTTCTTTCTTTCTTTCTTTCTTCTTTCTTTCTTTCTTTCTTCTTTCCTTCCTCCCTCCCTCCCTCCCTCCCTCTCTCTTTCTTTCTTTCCTTCTTGAGACAGACTCTCACTCTGTCACCCAGGCATGATCTCAGCTCACTGCATCCTCTGCCTCCTGGGTTCAGGCAATTCTCCTGCCTCAGCCTCCCAAGTAGCTGGAAGTACAAGCGTGCGCCACCACGCCCGGCTACATTTTGTATTTTTAGTAGAGACGGGGTTTCACCACGTTGGCCAGGCTGGTCTCAAACTCCTTGCCTCAAGTGATCCCCCTGCCTCGGCCTCCCAATGTGCTGGGATTACAGGCGTGAGCCACTGCGCCAGCCGCAAATATTTCTTTACTGATTCCTTAGGTAACCCTTCACCTGTGCTTAGACCACCAAGGGTGGGCACCAGGAAGCCCCATCTCCCTTTCCTACTCATTCAGTCTCCACTCTCCCAGCTTCCCTCCCACAGCTTCTGCGTTCCATTTGCCTTGGACCCACAGATGCCTCAGGGAGGGGCACCACGAAGGCAAACCAACCTCTTTCATATCAACATCCATTGCCACCTGTTAGGAAGTGTCAAATGGTGTTCTGCATGCTAGAAGATCCCCTTTCCACGGGGTGCCTGTGAGCCTCCTGCTATAGGACAAGAATTCTGTATGGCCCATCCAGGCAGGAGCAACTGAAGGAAAAACAGCAACTGTGGCTCTCCGTGCCTATGTTGGACTATGTCCCACAGATGCCCCTTACATCTTCTGATGAGGGAATGGCCAGTGGGGCTCCTATTTGCTAAATGTTTCTGCTGCTGGGCTAAGAACCGCTTAGGTGGCTGGGCCGGGTGGCTCACGCCTCTAATCCCTGCACTTCGGGAGCCGAAGTGGGAGGATTACTTGAGTCTAGGAGTTTGAGACCAGCCTGGGCAACATAGTGAGACCCCCATCTCTACAAAATAAATAAGTAGAGTTTAAATTAAAAAGAGAAAAAGAAAAAGAAACATGCTTAGTCTACTTCTGAGAATGGTCTCAGGAAGAGAGTGAAACAGATGGGCTCGGTCTCCTGAGGGAGACAAACAGGGCTTCAGGCAGGGCTTAGGCTGGGGACGCTGTGTGGAGCAGAGTCACTGGCTACTTATAGCCCAAACAGTAGGAAGAGTCCTTATGAAAATGCCCTCAGGTGCTTTGATCTGGGAAGCACACAGGCCAATCAAAATACGCCGCCTTCCGGCAAGAGGAGCCGAAGAGCGCCATCTAGTGACCCCACAAGTTCCCCTCCTGAAGGAAGCGTTCAGTGAGGAGAAACCAAGACCCAGCTCACAGTGAGGACCAGCGAGAAACCTTGGTAAGAGGCCCTGGAAGCGAAACACAACGCGAGGAAGGACAGTGCACGGGCCTCAGACGCGAAAAACAGGGGTTGGAGTGCGCATCCTACAGGTTGTTGATAATTACATGAGATATTTCCTTTTTATATGAACTGTTTTATGTTCATAAACAAAGATAGCAACTACATAATCTTCAGTAACTCAGGGATCCAGCTCTAATTATGTGACCCACTGTGTGCCAATATATTTATCATTTTGTTTTATGAGCGACATCTTTTTTTGTTTGTTTTGTTTTTGAGACAGGTTCTCACTCTGTCACTCAGGCTGGAGTGCGGTGTCGCAATCTTGGCTCACTGCAACCTCTACTTCCCAGGCTCAAGTGATTCTCCTGCCTCAGCCTCCTGAGTAGCTGGGGCTACAGGCACATGCCACCATGCCCAGTTGATTTTCTGTATTTGTTTTGTTTTGTTTTAGTAGATATGGGGTTTCTCCATGTTGGCCAGGCTTGTCTCGAACTCCTGAGCTCAGGTGATCTGCCTGCCTCGGCCTCCCAAAGTGCTGGGATTACAGGCATAAGCCACTGCACCTGGCTCAATAAGAACTATTTTGGAAATGACATTTACATTGGTGTATGTGACAGATGTATATGCAATAGGATGAAGAAAGGCCCAAACCCAGCATAATGCACCATTTCCTGGAATATTAATACATGCCAGGCAGCCTAAAGGTAGGTCTCAGGACAAGCCTGGGTCCAGATGAAAGCAAACCTGGATTCCTCATGCTCTGCATAGATTCTTGGAAGGCAGAGATGAGAGTCACTATCAGGCAACCAAAATATAGTTTTCTCTTATGACTTCGAGTCACCTCACATATGGAATTTGGAAACTTACATATGCAGGTGACAGTTGGCAACAGCAGAGTGTGTCTCACAGCTAGATGTGGGTGTGTAATTAGCTGGAGGCAATGCGTGATTAAATCAGTATGTTTCATTAGGTGTCACATATTAATCCTCCTTACTCGTCTTGAGAATATTTTAATTTTCATAATGAAATTATTCTGATTATTGTTAAGTTGGTACAAAAATAATTGCAGTTTTCACCATTGAAAATAATTGTGAAAGCCATAATTACTTTTGCACCAATATATAGAAATAACTGTTATATTTGTCATGCAAAGAAATTTTAATTTTTTGAAGTTATTTTGAAGTAATCTTAGACATTATGTCATTTCATCTTTTAAAAAATTCACTACATATCTCTAAAAGAAAATAATTTTTAAAATTTAACTGAATACAATTGCCATACCTAAAAAAAATTAATACTTTAATATCATCAATATTCAGTGTTCAAATTTTTCCAGTTGGCCCATCAATTTTTTTTCAGATGTCACATTTTTATAAATTAAAAAAGACCTATTTGTTTCAATAAATGTTATTAGAATAATTGAATATTTGTATGGGGAAAATGAATCTTGACACCCTACCTCACACCATAAAAAAATTTCAAGATGAATCATAGACCTAAATTTGGAAGGTAAATAATAGAGTTTTTAGGAGAACGCGATTTGTGTTCTTCCAAACTCAGCTACTTGGGAGGTTGATGTGGGGGGATCGAGTAAGCCCAGGAGTTGAGGCTGCAGTGAACTACGATGGTTCCATGGTGCTCACTCCAGCCTGGGTGACAGTGAGACCCTGTCTCAAACCGCCCACCCCCTGAAAAAAACCCAAAATAGTTTTTATTATTTTTTCCTATATTTTATCTGAACCCAACAGCAGTTTAACAGATTTGGGTAGGCAAATATCAAGCAGAAAACAAAAGGCACAAACCTTAAAAATAAAATATGTTGAGCTTCATTAAAATTAAGAAAGTTGTTTCAATAAAATGTACCAATAAGATATTAATACTTAAAACAGGGCCAGGCATGGTGGCTCATGCCTGTATTCCCAGCACTTTGGGAGACTGAAGCAGGTGGATCCCTTGAGCCCAGGAGTCTGAGACCAGCTTGGGCAAAGGGGTAAGACCCCCATCTCTACTAAAAATATAAACATTAGCCAGGTGTAGTCATGTACACCTTGGTCCCAGCTACTCAGGATGCTGAGATAGGAAAATCACCTCAGCCCAGGAGGTTGAGGCTG
>NW_026652293.1:79197508-79266192 GCF_009828535.3 Hylobates moloch
GCTGGCTCAGGAGTGAAGCTGCACCTTCGCGGTGAGTGTTACAGCTCATAAAAGCAGTGTGGACCCAAAGAGTGAGCAGTAGCAAGATTTATTGCAAAGAGCGAAAGAACACAGCCTCCACAGTGTGGAAGGGGACCCCAGCGGATTGCCACTGCTGGCTCAGGCAGCCTGCTTTTATTCTCTTATCTGGCCCCACCCACGTCCTGCTGATTGGTAGAACTGAGTGGTCTGTTTTGACAGGGCGCTGATTGGTGCGTTTACAATCCCTGAGCTAGACACAAAGGTTCTCCATGTCCCCACTTGGATTAGCTAGATACAGAGTGTCGACACAAAGGTTCTCCAAGGCCCCACCAGAGCAGCTAGATACAGAGTGTCGATTGGTGCATCCACAAACCCTGAGCTAGACACAGGGTGCCGATTGGTGTATTTACAATCCTTGAGCTAGACATAAAGGTTCTCCAAGGCCCCACCAGAGCAGCTAGATACAGAGTGTCAATTAGTGCATTCACAGACCCTGAGCTAGACACAGGGTGCTGATTGGTGTATTTACAATCCCTGAGCGAGACATAAAGGTTCTCCACGTCCCCACCAGACTCAGGAGCCCAGCTGGCTTCACCCAGTGGATCCTGCACCGGGGCTGCAGGTGGAGCTGCCCGCCAGTCCCGCACCGTGCGCCTGCACTCCTCAGCCCTTGGGTGGTCGATGGGCCTGGGCACCGTGGAGCAGGGGGTGGCGCTCGTCGGGGAGACTCGGGCTGCACAGGAGCCCATGGAGGGGGTGGGAGGCTCAGGCATGGGGGTCTGCAGGTCCCGAGCCCTGCCCCGCGGGAAGGCAGCTAAGGTCCGGCAAGAAATCGCGTGCAGTGCCGGTGGGCTGGCACTGCTGGGGGACCCAGTACACCCTCCGCAGCTGCTGGCCTGGGTGCTAAGCCCCTCATTGCCCGGGGCCGACAGGGCCAGCCGGCTGCTCCGAGTGCGGGGCCCGCCAAGCCCACTCCCACCCGGAACTCCAGCTGGCCCGCAAGCGTCCGCGCAGCCCCGGTTCCCACTCACGCCTCTCCCTCCACACCTCCCCGCAAGCGGAGGGAGCCGGCTCCAGCCTTGGCCAGCCCAGAAAGGGGCTCCCACAGTGCAGCGGTGGCTGAAGGGCTCCTCAGGTGCCACCAAAGTGGGAGCCCAGGCAGAGGAGGCGCCGAGAGTGAGCGAGGGCTGTGAGGACTGCCAGCACGCTGTCACCTCTCAAGACAATGCCCAAATATCTTGTGGAAAATCTTTTCTGCCCATGAACATAAGTCAGAATCTATTTTCTGGAAGGCTAAATAACCAATTACTTATTGCTATGATTCATAAGTAAAGAAAGACACTACTTTCCCTCCCCCATTATCAAAACATGATCTAGTAAGAAAGTTTGGAAACTACTTGTTCACCAAGATTTTGCTTCGGCAGACCTTTATGTTTGCAATGGCCATAAAAGTAGTTCAGGTTCGCGTACTGATATATAGAGACAGGCCCAAGCCATACCTCAGTAAAGGTACCATAGATACGAAATATAGGATAGAGAGCAACAGCTTTTGGCATGGTAATCTTAGATGTGGAAATTTACTCTAATACGATTATTAAGAAGGAAAAGTTATATAAGAATATGTATAGTGAGCCAGGTGCTGTGGCTCACGCCTCTAATCCCAGCACTTTGGGAGCCTGAGGTGGGCGGATCACAAGGTCAGGAGATTGAGACCATCTTGGCTAACATGGTGAAACCCCGTCTCTACTAAAGTTCAAAAAATTAGCCAGGCATGGTGGCATGCACCTGTAATCCCAGCTACTTGGGAGGCTGAGGCAGGAGAATCGCTTGAACCTGGAAGGCAGAGATTACAGGAGGTTGCAGTGAGCTGAGATCACACCACCGCACTCCAGCCTGGCGCCAGAGAAAGAGTCCGTCTCCAGAAAAAAAAAAAAAAAGTGACAAATTGGAAAAGGTCTAAATGTACATCTGTGGGGAAGTACTTAAATTATGTCTACCAGTACTATGTGGATTTCTTTTCATAAATTTGAATATAATGTGAAATCAGAAAAAAATGGTCATCAAATAATGTTAAGGATATTTATTAAGTGCACCAAAACATTATGTTGTATACCTTAAGCATATACAATTTAAAAATGTTAAGGACCCAACCAGAGCAATTGGCAAGAGAAGGAAATAAAGGGTATCCAGATTGGAAATGTGGAATCAAATGGCCTATTTGCAGACAATATGATCTTAGCAGTTGACCCTTAAACAACACAGGTTTGAACTTCACAGATCTACTTATCCGTAAATTTTCTTCCATTTCCATCTCTGCTGCCCTTGAGACAGCAAGACCAACCCCTCCTGTTCCTCCTCAGCCTACTCAGCGTGGTCCCAGGTACTTGGGAGGCTGAGGTGGGAGGATCACTTGAGCTTGGGGAGGTGGAGGTTAGAGTGAGCTGAGTTTGCACCACCATTTACAATAGCTACAAAAATAAAAATACCTAGAAATACATTTAACCAAGGAGGTGAAAGATATCTACCAGGAAAACTTTAACACAGAGATGAAAGAAATTGAAGGAGACACACATACACACACACACACACACACACACGGAAAAAAAGGGAAAGAAATAGAAATAGAAAAAAAAAGTCATCTAGCAGAGGCTTGCAAAGGTGCAGATTGCCCTCAGGGATTTGGTAGATACTAGTCTTCCTGCCCCTAGCTGCAGTGCAGAGTGTACAGGAATGGGGCAGGGCAGGGAGGATTTCATTCCAGGGCTTTAGCCTTCCAGTTCTCCAGCCTTTCTCCCTCCACCCAAAAAAAGATTGAAAAAGCTAAGAATAAAAGGTAGAACACCAAATTGTATTCACATTATACTTTTAAACATGTATAAATGATGAGCATATGTGAGTAAAGATCAGAAAGACCCAAAAATAATTGTAAATCTTTGGCGGGATTGTGGGCATACATCTTTTGATAATTAGAAGTTTTACTATTACTGTTTCCTCTGCCGCCACACTAAAAATCCACGAGATCAGGAACTATCTTGTTCATCTTTGCAATACCAGGGCCTACTTCAGGCTTGAGACGTTTATTTAAGAAACGAGTGGAGAAATGAATGAATGTATGAATAAAATGTTTTAAAATTAAATAACTTTTTTTAAAGGGGGATTTTCTTTTCTTTCTTTCTTTTTTTTTTTTTTTGAGACGGAATCTCGCTCTGTCACCCAGGCTGGAATGCAGTGGCGTGATCTTGGCTCACTGCAACCTCCACCTCCCAGGTTCAAGTGATTCTCCTGCCTCGGCCTCCCAAGTAGCTGGGATTACTGTGAGTCTATTGGAAATGCAGAATGAATATTGTGTCTGACTGCCCATCCTACCAGGACACTGGTAGTGTGGTGTGGTTTAGAGTTTCCTAATAGGCAAGTGTTTCAAAATTTGGTTTTTGTAACACAGGCCCAAAGGTTGATTGAAGAGCTTGCTTTCACTATAGCTTAATAAAATGAATCCTTTACCTCTGGCCAAAATAGCAGTGTCTAAAATGAATTTGCTTCCTAACATAGTAGGCACTGAGTTTCACACAAGGTTAATTTGTGTGTGTGTGTTTCAAAACTATCATGCTCATTGAAAATTAAAGATAGCAGCATAAAAACATCAATGCAATACTCTGTGGATGTGTGCTGGCCTCCCTTGGGCCTTGGCAGGAAGGTTCACATTGTTTGGCGAAGACAGTCTTTTGAGAAATTTCTGGTAAATTTTTGTGCATATTGGAAGATTAAATTAAATCTTGCTTCATAGGATCATGTCCTTAAATTTTCTTTTTAATTTAGAAAGAGGTAAATTGGGAAAGATGATTCATGATTCTTCAGGTCATTATTTGAAGATGGTATTGCTTAACCAAATTATACCACTTATATCATGATGTACATTAATTTCACAAGTGAATATTATTACTGCTTAAATATATGTATGCTTTGCTAGATTTTTATAAAACAGACTCTTGTCATCAGGCCCTATTATCTTTTTACCCACAAGGAAACCAAGAAACCAGAAGTTGAGGAACTTGGCTGTACCAAGATTAATCACTGATAGGGGGGAATCAGGAAGATAGATTCCCTACTCTATTAAATCAATTTTTAATTTTTTTAGAGATTTTTGGGAGGAAGTGGTGACTCACGCCTGAAATCCCAGCACTTTGGGAGGCTGAGGCGGGTGGATCACTTGAGGTCAGGCATTCGAGACCAGCCTGGCCAACGTGGTGCAACCCCATCTCTACTAAAAATACAAAACTTAGCCATGCGTCGTGGTGTGCACCTGTAATCGCAGCTACTTGAGAGGCCAAGACACGAGAATTACTTGAACCTGGGAGGCAGAGGTTGCAGTGAGCCAAGACTGCACTACTGCACTCCAGCCTGGGCACCAGAGCAAGACTGCATCCCAAAAAATAAAAATAAAAAATAACAGAGATTTTTGCAAGTTCTGTTTCCACAAAGTCCTTGATTTCTCCCTTTCCTCCTCCCTCCCTCCCTCCCTCCTTCCCTCCCTCCCTCCTTCCCTCCCTCCCTCCTTCCCTCCTTCCTTCCTTCCTTCCTTCCTTCCTTCCTTCCTTCCTTCCATCCTTCCTTCCTTCCTTCCTTCCTGTAGTTTGCTGATAAGTATTTAACAATCCACTCTCTGGGGGGAAAAGCATGATTTGTAGAGTGTGCCAGAGCCCCTGGTATAAATCCAGCCATGGCTGTAAACCATGTCTGATTTCCAACGGTGCTGAAAATTTAACAGTTGGCTTTTATAAAGGTGGTGTGAGTGATCTTTATGTCATGATTGGATGCCTCCTTTATTAAAAATAAAAACATTAAAAATAATAAAGCCCTAGACTTCTGAAGATTTGCACAAAGAACTTTTAATGACAAATAGATTTTTAGTTTAATAGTAGAAAAAGGGAAAAAAATGATACCCAGAAGGGAAAAAAAGGAAAAAAATAGAAGTAGCTACCTTAATTGACAATAAAAGCACTTAGTTTCTGTTGCATACCTAAAAGATCAGCCTGGACTAACTCCTTTTCACTGTGCCATTCCAGCATGATGTGCAGAGCTTGGTAGAAGGAGCAGGTATTGGGAGGTAGGCCTGTGTTGTACTATTGTGCAACTTTCAGTATGCTGAGACAACAACATGTTCTAAAATGGGGCAGCTGGCCGAGCATGGTGGCTCACAGCTGTAATCCCAGCAGTTTGGGAGGCTGAGGAAGGCAGATCATTTGAGGCCAAGAGGTCAAGACCAGCCTGGGCAACATAGTAAGGCCTCGTCTCTACAAATAATTTGAAATTTAGCCAGGCATGATGGTGTGCACCTGAGGTTTCAGCTATTCGGGAGGCAGAGGTGGAGGATCACTTGAGCCCTGATGTGGAGGCTGCAGTGAGCTGTGACAGTGCCACTGCACTCCAGCTTGGGGGACAGAGTGAGACTCTGTCTCAAAAAATAATGGTAATAATAAAATAAAATGTGGCAGTACATGATGGAATTTCTGAATTGGATTAGCTACTTTCCTTGCTTTTTGTTTCTTTCTCTTATCCACTGGAGATCAGCAAATAATTCAGGTAATCAAAAGTTGCAAAAAAAAAAAAAACACCATGATTTTTCATAGATGACTCCCCATGACTTCTTCCCTTCACATTTAGCCACAGCTGCCATACCGCTTCCTAAGCGTGGCAAGCTCAGCTTCCTTCTCACTTGCAGCTTCAAATGGACTTTTGGACTATCTGGGTGTTCCTTTATTTGTCTCTTTCTGATTTCCTATGTCAAAGATAAACAAGGTGGAAGGACAGATTTTAATCAGTAATATATTATTGCAATGTGAAAAAGAGTCTAGCATGAACTGAACTCAACTTCAGAACTCAATCAGAGGCATTTTGAAAGGAGGATGAGGGAAGAGGGAAGGGTAAGTGAGGGGTCAGGAGAGTCAGGGAAACGAAAAATTACAAAAAGTAGAAGGGGGGGTGGTAAATTAGTCCATTCTGTGTTGCTATAAAGGAATACCTGAGACCAGGTAATTTATCAAGAAAAGAGGTTTATTTGACTCATGGTTCTGCAAGCTGTACGAGAAGCATGGTGCCACATCTAATGAGGACCTTGGGAAGTTTACCCTCATGGCAGAAGGTGAAGAGGGGGCAGGCATGTCACATGGTGGGAAGCTTACCATCATGGCAGAAGGCGGAGAGGGGGCAGGCATGTCACATGGTGAGAGTAGGGGCAAGAGAGAGAGGAGGCAATACCTGGCTGTCTTAAACAAGTAGCTCCCGCATGAACTAATAGAGTGAGAACTCACTTATTACTATCGGGATGTCACCAGGCCATTCATGAAGGATCCACTTCCATGACCCAACTGAGAGGTGAAGCCAGCTGGGCTTCTGGGCCAGGTGGGGACCTGGAGAACTTTTCTGTCTAGCCAAAGGATTGTAAACGCACCAGTCAGTGCTCTGTGTCTAGCTAAAGGTTTGTAAACACACCAATCAGCACTCTGTAAAAACTCACCAATCAGCACTCTGTGTCTAGCTAAAGGTTTGTAAATGCACCAATCAGCACTCTGTAAAAACGGAACAATCAGCACTCTGTAAAATGGACCAATTGACACTCTGTAAAATGGACCAATCAGCAGGATGTGGGCAAGGCCAAATAAGGGAATAAAAGCTGGCCACCCAAGCCAGCAGTGGCAACCCACTCAGGTCCCCTTCCATGCTGTGGAAGCTTTGTTCTTTTGCTCTTCACAATAAATCTTGCTGCTGCTCACTCTTTGGGTCTGCACTACCTTTATGAGCTGTAACACTCACTGTGAAGGTCTGCAGCTTCACTTCTGAAGTCAGCAAGACCACGAACCCACCGGGAGGAACAAACAACTCTGGACGCACCACCTTTATGAGCTGTGACACTCACTGTGAAGGTCTGCAGCTTCACTGCTGAAGTCAGCGAGACCACGAACCCACCAGGAGGAACAAACAATTCTGGGGATGCCACCTTTAAGAGCTGTAACACTCACTGCAAAGGTCTGTGACTTCACTCCTGAAGTCAGCAAGACCACGAACCCACCAGAAGGAAGAAATTCTGGACACATCTGAACATCTGAAGGAACAAACTCTGGACACACCATCTTTAAGAACTTAACACTCACCGCAAGGGTCCATGGCTTCATTCTTGAAGTCAGCAAGACCAAGAACCCACTGGAAAGAACCAATTCTGGACACACAACCACCTCCCACTAGGCCCCACCTCCAACACTGGAGATCACATTTCAGCATAAGATTTGGAGGGGACAGGCATTCAAACTATACTGGGGGACTTGATCAACGTGAAACTTCTCTGGGTTTGCTAACTGACTGGTGCTTTTGTAAGCTAGGCACCTAGCCCCCCTGGAGGCTGGGCGACAGGGGCCCTGTCTTCAGGTGTTGGCTAGAACAAGCAGCAAATTCTTGGGGCAGCCTTGAGCTTTCTCTCAGGCAGCTATGTGAAGAGTGGGGGTAGGGATGCTGGGGAAGGGGCGCTGAGCTGTTAGAAACTGTGTTACTGTTTGTTCAAGTCTTTACAGGCCAAGGATGAGACTCGTGCAAAACCAGGCTCAGAGGAGCCTGGCTAGAGTTTGGTCACGGAGAGGATCTTTGTCACCTGGCTAGAGTGTGGTCACGGAGAGGATCTTTGTCACCTGACTAGAGTTTGGTCGAGGAGAGGATCTTTGTCACCTGGCTAGAGTTTGGTCGAGGAGAGGATCTTTGTCACCTGGCTAGAGTTTGGTCGAGGAGAGGATCTTTGTCACCTGGCTAGAGTTTGGTCGAGGAGAGGATCTTTGTCACCTGGCTAGAGTTTGGTCGAGGAGAGTGAGAGGTGAAGCTGGCTGGGCTTCTGGGTCGGGTGGGGACTTGGAGAACTTTTCTGTCTAGCTAAAGGATTGTAAATGCACCAATCAGTGCTCTGTGTCTAGCTAAAGGTTTGTAAACACACCAATCAGCACTCTGTGTCTAGCTAGTCGGGTGGGGACTTGGAGAACTTTTCTGTCTAGCTGAAGGATTGTAAATGCACCAATCAGCACTCTATAAAAATGGACCAATCAGTACTCTGTAAAATGGACCAATCAGCACTATGTAAAATGGACCAATCAGCAGGATGTGGGTGAGGCAAAAGAAAGAAATAAAAGCTGGCCACCCTAGCCAGCAGGGGCAACCCCCTCAGGTCCCCTGCCATTCTTTCGCTCTTCGCAATAAATGTTGCTGCTGCTCACTCTTTAGGTCTGCACTACCTTTATGAGCTGTAACACTCACCGCGAAGGTCTGCAGCTTCACTCCTGAAGCCAGCTGAGACCATGAACACACTGGGAGGAACGGACACCTCCAGACGCACCGCCTTTAAGAGTTGTAACACTCACTGTGAAGGTCTGTGGCTTCACTCCGGAAGTCAGCGAGACCACGAACACACCAGAAGGAAGAAACTCCAGACACTTCTGAACATCTGAAGGAACAAACTCCGGACAGACCATCTTTAAGAACTTTACCTCTCACTGTGAGCATCCGCGGCTTCATTCTTGGAGTCAGCAAGACCAAGAACCCACTGGAAGGAACTAATTCTGGACAGAGAGGATCTTTGTCACCTGGCTAGAGCTTGGTCAAGGAGAGGATCTTTGTCACCTGGCTAGAGCTTGGTCGAGGGGGGATCTTTGTCACCTGGCTACAGCTTGGTCGAGGAGAGGATCTTTGTCACCTGGCTAGAGTTTGGTCAAGGAGAGGATCTTTGTCACCTAGGAAACAGTCACAACTGATGTTGGAGGCATTCTTCTATCTTCTCATGTCCCTAGTCCTACCCTTCACCCCCGAGCTTCAGAAGACCCAGCTTCTGATTTTGTGAAGGTGGTGGCTAACAGCCTGTCCATAAGCCAAACTTGTCTTCTTTTGGAGGAGAAGGGGGTCTTCCCTTTTTCTTGGCACTAACTTTGGTGCAGAAATCAAGCTGTCTGCTGGCCCCTGGAGAGAAGGAATTCCTTGGAAATCCTTTAGATGAAGAATTGCTTCAAGAAGGGCTAGACCTGGGACTGCTCTACACAAAAGCAAATTGTTCCAAGATTCCTGTCCCAGTAAGCCGGTTTTGCGTGCTTTTGAGCTTTAGATGAAAGGAATGACACAGATGTTCTCTGTTTGGCTTTCTGTTCAGATTAGTGTTTGTGGGATTCATTCATACTGTTGTATGTTATGATGGACAAAAACATTAAGTTCCCTGGAAGCAACAGGAACATGACCTCAGTGTCAGAGCTGCAGATGGCGGGGTGTGATTCCCACAGCTGCCCCTCAGGCCCTTCTGAAAATCAGCCCCTGCTCCTTTAAAAAACTTACTATTATAAATTATAAAATAATTATTATATAAATTATTGTTAAAAAGTTTGAACAATATAGAAAGGTAAAAAGTATGAACCCCTTTCTCTTGCATAATTTATACAAACCCACTTCCCAGTAATAATCACTGTTACTATTAATAATAGCTAACATTTATTGAGTAGTTACCATGTGTAAGACATGTTTCTAAGCATTTTACAGTTATTAAGATTTATCGGTGGAGCCAAGATGGCCGAATAGGAACAGCTCCAGTCTAGAGCTCCCAGTGTGAGCGATGCAGAAGACAGGTGATTTCTGCATTTCCAACTGAGGTACCGGGCTCATCTCACTGGGGAGTGTCAGAAAGTGGGTGCAGGACAGTGGGTGCAGCGCACTCAGCATGAGCTGAAGCAGGGCAAGGCATCACCTCACCTGGGAAGTGCAAGGGGTCAGGGAATTCCCTTTCCTAGTCAAAGAAAGGGGTGGCAGACAGCACCTGGAAAATTGGGTCACTCCCACCCTAATACTGCACTTTTCCAATGGTCTTAGCAAACGGCACACCAGGAGATTATATCCCGTGCCTGGCTCAGAGGGTCCTACACCCATGGAGCCCCACTCATTGCTAGCACAGCAGTCTGAGATCAAACTGCAAGGCAGCAGCGAGGCTGGGGGAGGGGCACCTGCCATTGCTGAGGCTTGAGTAGGTAAACAAAGTGGCCAGGAAGCTCGAACTGGGTGGAGCCCACCGCAGCTCAAGGAGGCCTGCCTGCCTCTGTAGAACCCACCTCTGCGGGCAGGGAATAGCCAAACAAAAGGCAGCAGAATCCCCTGCAGACTTAAATGTCCCTGTCTGACAGATTTGAAGAGAGTAGTGGTTCTCCCAGCACGCAGCTGGAGATCTGAGAACGGGCAGACTGCCTCCTCAAGTGGGTCCCTGACCCCTGACCCCCGAGCAGCCTAACTGGGAGGCACCCCCAAGTAGGGACAGACTGACAACTCACATGGCTGGGTACTCCTCTGAGACAAAACTTCCAGAGGAACGATCAGGCAGCAATATTTTCTGCTCACCAATATCCACTGTTCTGCAGCCTGCGCTGCTGATACCCAGGCAAACAGGGTATGGAGTGGACATCCAGCAAACTCCAACAGACCTGCAGCTGAGGGTCCTGACTGTTAGAAGGAAAACTAACAAACAGAAAGGACATCCACACCAAAATCCCATCTGTACATCACCATCATCAAAGACCAAAGGTAGATAAAACCACAAAGATGGGGAGAAAACAGAGCAGAAAAACTGGAAACTCTAAAAATCAGAGCACCTTTCTTCCTCCAAAGGAATGCAGTTCCTCACCAGCAATGGAACAAAGCTGGACGGAGAATGACTTTGACAAGTTGAGAGAAGAATGCTTCCGGCGATCAAACTACTCCAAACTAAAGGAGGAAGGTTGAACCCATGGCAAAGAAGTTAAAAACCTTGAAAAAAAATTAGTTGAATGGCTAACTAGAATAACCAATGCAGAGAAGTCCTTAAAGGACCTGATGGAGCCGAAAACCAAGGCACAAGAACTATGTGATGAATGCACAAGCCTCAGTAACTGACTCGATCAACTGGAAGAAAGAGTATCAGTGACGGAAGATCACATGAATGAAATGAAGCGAGAAGAGAAGTTTAGAGAAAAAAGAATTAAAAGAAATGAACAAAGCCTCCAAGAAATATGGGACTATGTGAAAACACCAAATCTACATCTGATTGGTATACGTGAAAGTGACGGGGAGAATGGAGGCAAGTTGGAAAACGCTCTTCAGGATATTATCCAGGAGAACTTCCCCAATCTAGCAAGGCAGGCCAACATTCAAATTCAGGAAATACAGAGAACGCCACAGATTCATCAAAGTTGAAATGAAGGAAAAAATGTTAAGGGCAGCCAGAGAGAAAGGTTGGGTTACCCACAAAGGGAAGCCCATCAGACTAACAGCTGATCTCTCGACAGAAAATCTACAAGCCAGAAGAGAGTGGGGGCCGATATTCAACATTCTTAAAGAAAAGAATTTTCAACCCAGAATTTCATGTCCAGCCAAACCAAGCTTCATAAGTGAAGGAGAAATAAAATCCTTTACAGACAAGCAAATGCTGAGAGATTTTGTCACCACTAGGCCTGCCCTACAAAAGCTCCTGAGGGAAGCACTAAACATGGAAAGGAACAACTGGTACCAGCCACTGCAAAAACATGCCAAATTGTAAACACCATCGAGGCTAGGAAGAAGCTGCATCAACTAAGAGCAAAATAACCAGCTAACATCTTAATGACAGGATCAAATTCACACATAACAATATTAACCTTAAATGTAAATGGGCTAAATGCTCCAATTAAAAGACACAGACTGGCAAATTGGATAAAGAGTCAAGACCCATCAGTATGCTGTATTCAGGAAACCCATCTCATGTGCAGAGACACACGTAGACTCAAAATAAAGGGATGGAGGAAGATCTACCAAGCAAATGGAAAACAAAAAAAGGCAGGGGTTGCAATCCTAGTCTCTGATAAAACAGACTTTAAACCAACAAAGATCAAAAGAGACAAAGAAGGCCATTACATAATGGTAAAGGGATCAATTCAACAGGAAGAGCTAACTATCCTAAATATATATGCACCCAATACAGGAGCACCCAGATTCATAAAGCAAGTCCTTAGAGACCTACAAAGAGACTTAGACTCCCACACAATAATAATGGGAGACTTTAACACCCCACTGTCAACATTAGACAGATCAACGAGACAGAAAGTTAACAAGGATATCCAGGAATTGAACTCAGCTCTACACCAAGCAGACCTAATAGACATCTACAGAACTTTCCACCCCAAATCAACAGAATATACATTCTTCTCAGCACCACACCGCACTTATTCCAAAATTGACCACATAGTTGGAAGTAAAGCACTCCTCAGCAAATGTAAAAGAACAGAAATTGTAACAAACTGTCTCTCAGACCACAGTGCAATCAAACTAGAACTCAGGATTAAGAAACTCACTCAAAACCACTCAACTACATGGAAACTGAACAACCTGCTCCTGAATGACTATTGGGTACATAATGAAATAAAGGCAGAAATAAAGATGTTCTTTGAAACCAACGAGAACAAAGACACAACATACCAGAATCTCTGGGACACATTCAAAGCAGTATATAGAGGGAAATTTACAGCACTAAATGCTCACAAGAGAAAGCAGGAAAGATCTAAAATTGACACCCTAACATCACAATTAAAAGAACTAGAGAAGCAAGAGCAAACACATTCAAAAGCTAGCAGAAGGCAAGAAATAACTAAGATCAGAGCAGAACTGAAGGAAATAGACACAAAAAAAACCCTTCAAAAAATCAATGAATCCAGGATCTGGTTTTCTGAAAAGATCAACAAAATTGATAGACCGCTAGCAAGACTAATAAAGAAGAAAAGAGAGAAGAATCAAATAGATGCAATAAAAAATGATAAAGGGGATATCACCACCTATCCCACGGAAATACAAACTACCGTCAGAGAATACTGTAAACACCTCTACACAAATAAACTAGAAAATCTAGAAGAAATGGATAAATTCCCCAACAAATACACCCTCCCAAGACTAAACCAGGAAGAAGTTGAATCTCTGAATAGACCAATAACAGGCTCTGAAATTGTGGCAATAATCAATAGCTTACCAACCAAAAAAAGTCCAGGACCAGACGGATTCACAGCCAAATTCTACCAGAGGTACAAGAAGGAACTGGTACCATTCCTTCTGAAACTATTCCAATCAATAGAAAAAGAGGGAATCCTCCCTAACTCATTTTATGAGGCCAGCATCATCCTGATACCACAGCCTGGCAGAGACACAACAAAAAAAGAGAATTTTCAACCAATATCCCTGGTGAACATCGATGCAAAATCCTCAATAAAATACTAGCAAACTGAATCCAGCAACACATCAAAAAGCTTATCCACCATGATCAAGTGGGCTTCATCTCTGGGATGCAAGGCTGGTTCAACATACACAAATCAATAAATGTAATCCAGCATATAAACAGAACCAATGACAAAAACCATATGATTATCTCAATAGATGGCACAAAAGGCCTTTGACAAAATTCAACAATGCTTCATGCTAAAAACTCTCAATAAATTAGGTATTGATGGGATGTACCTCAAAATAATAAGAGCTATCTATGACAAACCCACAGCCAATATCATACTGAATGGGCAAAAACTGGAAGCATTCCCTTTAAAAACTGGCAAAAGACAGGGATGCCCTCTCTCACCACTCCTATTCAACATAGTGTTGCAAGTTCTGGCCAGGGCAATCAGGCAGGAGAAGGAAATAAAGGGTATTCAATTAGGAAAAGAGGAAGTCAAATTGTCCCTGTTTGCAGATGACATGATTGTATATCTAGAAAACCCCATTGCCTCAGCCCAAAATCTCCTTAAGCTGATAGGCAACTTCAGCAAAGTCTCAGGACACAAAATCAATGTGCAAAAATCACAAGCATTCTTATACACCAATCACAGACAAACAGAGACCCAAATCATGAGTGAACTCCCATTCACAATTGCTTCAAAGAAAATAAAATACCTAGGAATCCAACTTACAAAGGACGTGAAGGAACTCTTCAAGGAGAACTACAAACCACTGCTCAATGAAATAAAAGAGGATACAAACAAATAGAGGAACATTCCATGCTCATGGGTAGGAAGAATCAATATCGTGAAAAAGGCCATACTGCCCAAGGTAATTTATAGATTCAATGGCGTCCCCATCAAGCTACCAATGACTTTCTTCACAGAATTGGAAAAAACTACTTTAAAGTTCATATGGAACCAAAAAAGAGCCTGCATTGCCAAGTCAATCCTAAGCCAAAAGAACAAAGCTGGAGGCATCACGCTACCTGACTTCAAACTATACTACAAAGCTACAGTAACCAAAACAGCATGGTACTGGTACCAAAACAGAGATATAGACCAATGGAACAGAACAGAGCCCTCAGAAATATTGCCGCATATCTACAACTATCTGATCTTTGACAAACCTGACAAAAACAAGACATGGGGAAATGATTCCCGATTTAATAAATGGTGCTAGGGAAACTGGCTAGCCATATGTAGAAAGCTGAAACTGGATCCTTTCTTTACACCTTATACAAAAATTAATTCAAGATGGATTAAAGACTTAAATGTTAGACCTAAAACCATAAAAACCCTAGAAGAAAACCTAGGCAATACCATTCAGGACATAGGCATGGGCAAGGACTTCATGTCTAAAACACCAAAAGCAATGGCAACAAAAGCCAAAATTGACAAATGGGATCTAATTAAACTAAAGAGCTTCTGCACAGCAAAAGAAACTACCATCAGAGTGAACAGGCAACCTACAGAATGGGAGAAAATTTTTGAAATCTACTCATCTGACAAAGGGCTAATATCCAGAATCTACAATGAACTCAAACAAATTTACAAGAAAAAAACAAACAACCCCATCAACAAGTGTGCGAAGGATACGAACAGACACTTCTCAAAAGAAGATATTTATGCAGCCAAAAAACACATGCAAAAATGCTCATCATCAATGGCCATCAGAGAAATGCAAATCAAAACCACAATGAGATACCATCGCACACAAGTTGGAATGGCCATCATTAAAAAGTCAGGAAACAACAGGTGCTGGAGAGGATGTGGAGAAATAGGAACACTTTTACACTGTTGGTGGGACTGTAAACTAGTTCAACCATTGTGGAAGACAGTGTGGCAATTCCTCAGGGATCTAGAACTAGAAATACCATTTGACCCAGCCATCCCATTACTGGGATATACCCAAAGGATTATAAATCATGCTGCTACAAAGACACATGCACACATATGTTTATTGCAGCACTATTCTGTTGCGGGAAGTCAGAGACCCCAAACAGAGGGACCGGCTGAAGCCATGGCAGAAGAAGGTGGATTGTGAAGATTTCATGGACATTTATTAGTTCCCCAAATTAATACTTTTATAATTTCTTATGCCTGTCTTTACTGCAATCTCTAAACATAAAATTGTAAAGATTTCATGGACACATCACTTCCCCAATCAATACCCTTGTGATTTCGTATGCCTGTCTTTACTTTAATCTCTTAATCCTGTCAGCTGAGGAGGATGTATGTTGCCTCAGGACCCTGTAATAATTGCATTAACTGCACAAATTGTACAACATGTGTGTTTGAGCAATATGAAATCTGGGCACCTTGAAAAAAGAACAGGATAACAGCAATGTTCAGGGAACAAGAGAGATAACCTTAAACTCTGACTGCCAGTGAGCCAGGCGGAACAGAGCCATATTTCTCTTCTTTTAAAAGCAAATGGGAGAAATATCGCTGAATTCTTTTTCTCAGCAAGGAACATCCCTGGGAAACAGAATACGCGCCTGGAGGTATAGGCCTATAAACCCCCCCCCCCCCCCAGGTGTACCTGTCTTTTATGGTCGAGACTGCGGGGGTGAGATAGACCCCAGCCTCCCATAGCGCTCCCAGGCTTATTAGGAAGAGGAAATTCCCACCTAATAAATTTTAGTCAGACCAGTTGAGCTCAAAACCCTGTCTCTTGATAAGATGTTATCAATCAGAACGATGCCCGAAACTTCATTAGCAATTTTAATTTTGCCTCGGTCCTGTGGTCCTGCGATCTCACCCTGCCTCCACTTGCCTTGTGATATTCTATTACCTTGTAAAGTACTTGATGTCTGTGACCCACACCTATTTGCACACTCCCTCCCCTTTTGAAAATCCCTAATAAAAACTTGCTGGTTTTGCCAGGCGCGGTGGCTCACGCTTGTAATCCCAGCACTTTGGGAGGCCGAGGCGGGCGGATCACGAGGTCAGGAGATCGAGACCACGGTGAAACCCCATCTCTACTAAAAATACAAAAAATTAGCCAGGCGTGGTGGCGGGCGCCTGTAGTCCCAGCTACTCGGAGAGGCTGAGGCAGGAGAATGGTGTGAACCCGGGAGGCGGAGCTTACAGTGAGCCGAGATTGCGCCACTGCACTCCAGCCTGGGCGACAGAGCGAGACTCTGTCTCGAAAAAAAAAAAAACTTGCTGGTTTTGCGGCTTGTGGGGCATCACGGAACCTACCGACATGTGATGTCTCCCCTGGACGCCCGGCTTTAAAATTTCTCTCTTTTGTACTCTGTCCCTTTATTTCTCAAGCTGGCCGACGCTTAGGGAAAATAGAAAAGAACCTATGTGAATATCAGGGCAGCGTCCCCAATACTATTCACAATAGCAAAGACTTGGAACCAACCCAAATATCCAACAACGATAGACTGGATTAAGAAAATGTGGCACATATACACCATGGAATACTATGCAGCCATAAAAAATGATGAGTTCATGTCCTTTGTGGGGACATGGATGAAACTGGAAACCATCATTCTCAGCAAACTATCGCAAGGACAAAAACCAAACACTGCATATTCTCACTCATAGGTGGGAATTGAACAATGAGAACACATGGACACAGGAAGGGGAACATCACACACTGGGGCCCGTTGTGGGGTGGGGGGAGGGGGGAGGGATAGCATTAGGAGATATACCTAATGTTAAATGACGAGTTAATGGGTGCAGCACACCAACATGCCACATGTATACATAGGTAACTAACCTGCACGTTGTGCACATGTACCCTAAAACTTAAAGTATAATAAAAAAAAGATTCATCGTGTATTCTTAACATTTTGTGTGCATATACATACTTTTTTTGTCTTAAATATACTCTTGTAATGTTAGGAAATTTGGACGATTTTCCATGTCACTATACACAGTTTCGTTTTGTTTTTTTTTTTAAAAAACATAGTCTTGCTCTGTTGCCCAGGCTGCAGTGCAGTAGTGTGATCATGATTTACTGTAACCTCAAACTCCTGGGCTCAAGCAATGTTCCCACCTCAGCCTCCCAGGTAGCTAGGACTACAGATGCACATCACCACACCCGGCTAATTAAAAAAAAAAAAAATTTTTTTTTTTTTTTTAAGAGATGGGGTCTCGCTACATTGCCTAGGCTGGTCTCAAACTTCTGGACTCAAGTGATCCTCCTGCCTTGGCTTCCCAAAGTGCTGGGGTTACAGGCGTGAGCCACTGTGCCCAGCCTACTTCATTCTTTTGTTTTTGTTGTTGTGTGTTTTTTACCTAGAACCACCTGAATAGTCATACTTCATTCTTTATAGCTGTACAGTTCCTATTGAATGAATAGGACACCATAATTTATTTAATAATTCCTCTGACAAAGGACATTTCAGTTGTTTCTACTTTTTGTTATTACAAAGCAATTGTGCAATGACCATTATGTTAGTCCATTTTTGTGTTGCTATAAAGGAATGCCTGAGGCTGGTTAATTTATAAAGAAAAAAGTTTATATTTTGACTCATGGTTCTGCAGGAAGTACATAAAGCATAGTGCCAGCATCTGCTTCTGGTGAGGTCTCAGGAAGCTTCCAATCGTGGCAGAAGGTGAAGTGGAGCCAATGTATCACATGGTGAGAGAGGGAGCAAGAGAGAGAAGGATGAGTGCTCTTTCAACTACCAGCTCTTGTATGAACTCACACAGAGAGAACGTACTCTTTATCCTGGGGATGGCACCGAGCCATTCATGAGGGATCCACCCCCATGACCAAAACATCTCCCACCAGGCCCCACCTCCAACACTGGGGATTACATTTCAACATGTGATTTGGGAGGGCCAAACATCTAAACCATAGCAAGCATTCTTCCCCCCCCCCCCAAAAAAAATATATGTATATACATACATATATATATATATAAATATATATATATTCTGTTTTTTTAGTTTTTGTTTTTGATTTTGTTTTAGAGACAATGTCCCACTCTGTCACCCAGGCTGGAGTGTAGCTCACTATAACCTCCAACTCCTAGGTTCAAGCAATCCTCCTGCCTCAGCCTCCCAAGTAGCTGGGACTGAAAGTGCATGCCACTGTACCTGGCTCTGTAAGATTATTTTTTAGTGACTGTTTACTCCACTAGAATGCAAACTTCTTGAGGGCAGGGGCTTTATTTGTTGCCATATCCCCAGTACTTTATTCCTAGTGCCTAGTATATAGTTAAGTGTTTAATAAATACTTGAATGCTTACTACTTTATACCCACCAGATGGACAAGCATGAAGTCTGAGAATACCAAGTGCTGACAAGCCCATAAAGCAAGAGGATTCTTGTATCCTGCTGAGAGCGAAAATTAGTGCATGTGCTTTAAAGAGCAATGAGATAACTCAAATGTGAATATTCTAGCACCAACCATTTTCATTCCTGACATATATTCAATAAACTTTCGCACAGCTGCTTTAGGAGAAATGTACAAGAATTTTATTGTAGCATTCTTTGTATTATATTGCACAAAAGCACTATACAAAATTGTACAAAAGCATTGTAGAATTTGGTGTATTTCTCTCTCTCTCCCTCTCTCCACACACATATCACAGACATTTTTTTTTATTTTGAATCATTTGGGAATAAGTTCACGACATCATGATCAAATAAGAAAGCTGCAGGATTAACATTTACAAAATGTTCAAAATATGCAAAACAGTACTATAATATTTATAAATACATATATAACAAGCAGAAAGATGGAATAATAAACACTGAATTCAGGCACGTGGCCGCTTTGGGGACGGACAAGGAAATGTGTTCAGGAACGAATACCTGGAAACCTCGCTATCTGGAGTATTTTTCTTAAGCTGTGTTGAGGGTACATATTCGTTATTGGCTGTACCTTTTTTGCAAGACATATATTTCAAAATTTTTAAAAGCATCCATTTATTCCTATTTTAATGAGAGTTTTTAAAATCAGGAATGGGCTGGGTGCAGTGGCTCATGCGTGTAATCCCGACCCTTCGGGAGGCCGAGGTGGGTGGATCACCTGAGGTCAGGAGTTTGAGACCAGCCTGGCCAACAAGGTGAAATCCCATCTTTACTAAAAACACAAAAATTAGCAGGGCATGGGGGCGCTCGCCTGTAGTCCCAGCTACTCGGGAGGCTGAGGCAGGAGAATTGCGTGAACCCAGGAGGCGGAGGTTGCAGTGAGCCGAGATCGCACCACTGCACTGCAGCCTGCGCGACAGAGCGAGACTCCATCTCAAAAATAGAAAAGAGAAAACAAAGGGAAAAAAAGGAAGAAAGGCATGAAGCAAGCAAGCTAAAGGGTTCTCGGCGTGGGCCATCCCCGAGGCCATCGGCAGATTTTTCTCGCACTCTTTGCTCCACCCCCACGTGCAACAAGAACAACCGGCTGCCGCCTCCAGCTTCCAGCGGGGCTAGAAGATGCGCTGCCCGGGGCGGCCAGAGCCGCGCAGAACAAACCGCAGGACGGAATTACCGGCCGCCGGCCGCGCCTGCCAGGCTTGGACGCGGACTCGCAGCCAGGGCCGCCGCCCTAGGAAGCCTCCCAAGCAAGCCGCTGCCCTGCGGCTCCCGCGCGAGGCGGAGTGGGCGTGGGCGCGGCCCTGGCGCGGCGGCGCGCGCGGGGTGAAGGGAGCGCGGCGCGCTGGCTGCGGCGACGGCGGCGGTTGCTGCGCCGGGTACTGGGGTCGCTGCCTGAGGCGCAGGCGCTGTGGACTCAGCCCGCCCCGGGCCTGGGCTGGTTGTGGACTCGTCATGGCGACCGAGCAGAGGCCTTTCCACCTGGTGGTGTTCGGCGCCTCTGGCTTCACCGGCCAGTTCGTGACCGAGGAGGTGGCCCGGGAGCAGGTGGACCCGGAGCGGAGCTCCCGCCTGCCCTGGGCCGTGGCGGGCCGCTCCCGGGAGAAGCTGCAGCGGGTGCTGGAGAAGGCGGCCCTGAAGCTGGGTACAGGGGCGCGGCGGGACGGGGCTGCGCGGGCGGCTGGGCCGGGGACCCCGCCTCGCCCCAAACGAGCGTTTCTCCCGCAGGGATGCGCCCTGCGTGTCCCCGAGCCCTGCGTGAGGACAGGAAGAGGAGAGGGAGGGATGTTTCAAATATTGCCATAGCTTTGTTCCACCTTCTTAACTATACACACACACACACACACACATTTTTTTTTTCTTTCTCCTCTTTCCCGCTTTTTGCATTTCTGCCTCAGTTTGGGGAGCTCTCCTGGCGACATGGTCAAGAACTTGAGTTGTCCCTCTCTCTGCTTCGTCCTGCCCCGCAGCAGGGGCACCTGTTGAGCCTGCGGATTTCTTGATATTCGGTCGGAGAGGAGGGCTTTGGTCTCTTGGAGATCGGAGTCTCCCTTTGCCTTGTGTTTTGAGGACGGGAGAGCCAGCTTACGAGTTGTACTGACAGTGTCTTTGTGGCTATTCTGTTTTAGTTTCTTGTTTTGTGTGTAAGAATACTCCAGCAGCCTTCCTCTTCAGAGAATAAAAAGTGTGTATTTCTGGTTTACATGCTTACGTATTCTCTAAGCATTCAGGTAGCATATATTTATTGATAATCTAAGCATTCAGGTAGCATATATTTATTGATAATCTAAGCATTCAGGTAGCACATATTTATTGATAATCTAAGCATTCAGGTAGCATATATTTATTGATAATCTAAGCATTCAGGTAGCATATATTTATTGATAATCTAAGCATTCAGGTAGCATATATTTATTGATAATTAAGCATTCAGGTAGCATATATTTATTGATAATCTAAGCACTCAGGTAGCACATATTTATTGATTCTCTAAGCATTGAGGTAGCATATATTTATTGAGTGACCTTGTCCATACTAAGACCTGTCCCGAGTCTGGGGTGCAGGAAGGGACAGAGAGGAGACAGACACACGGATCCTGCTGCCTTCGTGGCTGGGGAGACATCTGACTTACGACTCTGTGGCCTTTAAATTTGGCTATTAACGCCCCACCATAGATTTCCCTTATACAGACACCCATTAGAGTTCTGGAAATACTACATTGTTTCTGTTTAATCTACTTTCACACGATGCCCTGCTCGGAGTGCTTTTGTTCGTGGTTATGTACAGAAGACACCACGTAGGCTGGACTCTCCTACAGCTTTTGGTGCTGACACTATCTACACATAATTCTGACCAAAGAGCTTTTTGGTCGTTATTTGTCCAAGAGAAGTAATTTCACTATTAAAATATATGCATCCATTTCTTCTTCCGTCTCAGCAAGATCGTACCGGTACAGCCTAGTCACTTACCATATATAATGCCCAAATCAAGTTTTATTGTGGGGGATATACCTTCACCTATTGAGACCTGCATCACTTAGTTGAGCCAGTTAATTCCAGTTATTTTCTTATGAGCCTGTGTGTGTTTATATAGCGTGTGCTTTTCACCTCAGAGTTCTAATGTTTTTTGTTTTTGTTTTTGTTTGTTTTTTTGCCATTCTTCTGCCTCAGCCTCCCGAGTAGCTGGGACTACAGGCGCCCGCCACCACGCCTGGCTAAGTTTTTGTATTTTTAGTAGAGACGGGGTTTCACCGTGTTAGCCAGGATGGTCTCGATCTCCTGACCTCGTGATCTGCCCGCCTTGGCTTCCTGAAGTGCTGGGATTACAGGAGTGAGCCACTGCACCCGGCCCTGATGGTTTTGATGTTAACAGTCAGTCCAAGACTCTACATCACCTACAAGTGGATCATAGTAATTGTTTAGTAGTTGATGAGAAACTTTATTTTTTTAAAGACAAGGTCTCATTCTGCCACCCAGGCTGGAGTGCAGTGGCGTAATCACAGCTCACTGCAGCCTTGACCTCTGGGTCTAAGTGATTCTGCCACCTCAGCCTCCTGAGTAGCTGGGACTACAGGATATGCCACCATGTCCGATAATTTTTTTTTTTAGTAGAGACAAGGTCTTGCTATGTTGCCCAAGCTGGTCTGGAACTCCTGAGCTCAAGAGATCCTTGCGCCTTGACCTTCCAAAGTGCTGAGCCACTGCCCCTGGCCAAGAAGCCATTTTTATGACATAAATTTCTTGTTGGAGAGGAAGTCTGGATAGTTAACTGCTCAGCATTTAAACTTGATTGTGAAATTGTCATGTTACACAGGATTTGTTATTTACACAACGCTTTTATTCGATTTTTTTAAAAGGTCAGTTTTTTAGTAACCTTAGTGTTAACTCGGTTTTCCTCATAATCTTGTCCTTTTGTATTACCTGATTAAAAACAGTTTTATCTTTTGTCTAAGCAGGAGAGCTAGCTTTCAGTATATCAGTGTATTTAGTAATTTGCTGTCACTGATTACTGTAAAAAGAAGATAGGAAGATGTAATCCACTACCAGGATTTACTTTACTTCATTTGTTTCTTATTTTAGGAAGACCAACACTGTCGTCTGAAGTTGGAATCATCATCTGTGATATCGCTAATCCAGCCTCGCTTGATGAAATGGCTAAACAGGCAACAGTTGTCCTCAATTGCGTAGGACCAGTAAGTAATCAACCCTTTGTATCAGAACAAACAATCCATTCATTTCTAGCAAAATATTCCAGAGGAACATAAGGACAGAGGACAGAATTGTTGGTTGAAGGTCTTAACCCCATATGGGGAGTTTTTTCTTCTTGGGAGGAGCAGCTGGAGATGACCAAAGTCTCCTGGGAGAGAGAGTGACAGGCTCTCCATGACGCTATCCTTAGGGCATGTGTGCTGGCTTGTTGATTGGTTACATCTGTGATTCTCAGACTTTTCTTTCCTTTTTACTATATGCCCCTTTGGTAAAAAATGTTTGAGTGTGTATCCCTAGTATATTTTTTATTTATAAATTATATTCTTGTATTACTGGGTAAATATATTTTTAAAATACACAAAAAGAAGACTAGAAAACGACTCATTTATTAAATAAATATTTATTGATACTTACCATATGTGAAATGCACTATCGTAGGCACCTGGGACACAATGGTGAACGAAACAGAAAATCCCTCATGGAGATTACATTCTTGGGGAAGACAGAAAAATAGGACTGTAATAGAAGGTAATGAAAAGTGCTTTGAAGAAAAGTGAAGCTGAGAAAGGAGAAAAGGTGTTGGTGTATCGGTGTTTTTAGATGGATGGTCAGGGAAGGTTTCTGTGAGGAAGTGACATTTGAGCCGAGATCTGAATGAAATGAGAGCAAATTGCATGAACGTTTTGAGGAGAGGCTTTTCCAGGGACAGCAGGCACAGAGGTCCTGAGATGCAAGTGTGCTTGGCAAGACCGAAGAGTGTGACAGAGGCCAGTGTGGCTGGGCAGGGCAGAGAGGCGGAGAGTGGATCAGAGAGAAACCCAGGAGCTGGGTCATGTGGGATCTTACAGGCCATGGCCAGGATGTGGATTTTTTTTCCAGGTGTGACCAAGAGGCGTTGAATGGTTGAAAGGAAGGGCTTCATCTGATTTAAATTTGAAGTTCTTTGGCTTCTGAGTGGAAAAGTAGATAAGAAGGGATGAGCAATGGAATGGTCCAAGCACAAGCCCTGGGGTCGTAGTGGGAGAGGTGCTGAGAAGTAGTTAGGTCCAGAGTATATTTTCAAAGGAGAACGGCTTTTGCTGTTGTACTGAATATGAAAAAGTCATCAAGTCACAGGCCATCAGACTTTTGGCCTGTGTAACAAGGTGAATGTTGGTGACATTTAGTGATCTGAAGAAGACATCACAGTTGGCAAGATGTTTAAAAATTATCTAAAATATTAATTTTTAATTGAGAGCAGAAGGGTTTTTGAATTGCTATTGAATAAAAGTGTTGTTGATTTAGATTCATCTCATTCTTAACTAGCTTGGATTCCATCCATGAGGTCCACTGCTCCACTCTGTAATGGATGCCCTCATCTATCTCCCTTGCCTTTTTCTCCTCAGTACTCTGGAAAAATCCCAGCCCTGGTTATTCTCTTTGCCTGCTCTTCACCTGATCATGAGTAACACAGTGTGGCTGGAGAAAAATGTATCCCCCTGCTAACTGGTCACACTTCAAATATCTGTTTACAAACCTCATATGGTGCTCAGCACCTCTGGCAGCTCTGCTCTAGTTCCCTCAGGAATTCTGTCTCCTGCTCTCTGAAGCAGCTCACAGCCTTGTTTTCCTTGAACTTTTAGTATCCCATCTCTCTTTCCTTGTTCTTATCTGATGTTTTTTTTTTCTTTTTTTTAAACTATGAAAATAGAAGCTGGTTAATAACAGAATTTCTTTCTTCATCTTCCTACCACCAGATCTATCTACCTGCCTCCCTGTCTGCCAATCTGCATCGTACCCTGTAGTCTGCCATATCTCTTATTATAAGGAAAAACTGGTCTTCTTCCTATTAGGCACAGTATTCAAAGACTTTATTATCGGGGGAACCAGCCCCCAATATTTCAACATAGGTTCTTTTCTATTTTCCCTGAGTGTTGGCCAGTCTGAGAAATAAAGAGAAAGAGTACAAAGGGGAATTTTACAGCTGGGTCTCTAGGGGTGACATCACATGGCGGCAGGTTCCGTGGTGCCCCTTGAGCCGCAAAACCAGCAAGTTTTTATTAGGGATTTCAAGAGGGGAGGGAGTGTACAAATAGGGAGTGGGTCACAGAGATCCCATGCTTCAAAAGGCAATACAATATCACAAGGCAAATGGCAGAGCAAGATCACAAGGCCAGGGCAAAATTAGAATTGCTGATGAGGTTCCATATCCCGCTGGGCACACATTGTCATTGATAAACATGTTAACAGGAAACGGTTCGAGAGCAGACAACCAGTTTGACTAGAATTTGCCAGGCTGGAATTTCCTAATCCTAGCAAGCCTGAGGGTGCTGCAGGAAACCAGGGCGTATTTCATCCCTTGTCTCCAACTGCATAAGACAGTCACTCCCAGAGTGACCATTTTAGAGACCTCCCCCTGGGAACGCATTCCCTTCCCAGGGTTATTCCTTGCTGGGAAAAGAATTCAGTGATATTTCTCCTATTCGCTTTCTGCAAGAAGAGAAATATGACTCTGTTCTGCCTGGCCCCACAGGCAGTCAGACCTTATGGTTATCTCCCTTGTTCCCTGAAAATCACTGTTATCCTGTTCCTTTTTTAGGATGCCCAGATTTCATATTGCTCAAAGACACATGTTTTACAAACAATTTGTACGGATAACACAATCATCACAGGGTCCTGAGGCAACATACATCCTCAGTTTATGAAGATGACGGGATTAAGAGATTAAAGACAGGCATAGGAAATTATGAGTGTTGATTGGGGAAGTGATAAATGTCCATGAAATCTTCACAATTTATATTCAGAGATTGCAGTAAAGACAGGTGTAAGAAATTATAAAAGTATTAATTTGGGGAACTAATAAATGTCCATGAAATCTTCACAGTTTATGTTCTTCTACTGTGGCTTCAGCTGGTCCCTCCATTCGGGATCCCTGACTTCCTGTAACACTTTATGTTTACAGTTACACATTGTCTTGTCAAATTTCTCCTCTTTACTGGATTATTTCGATCAACATTTAAATATGTGATATCTCCCATCTTTTAAAAAAAGCTGCTTGATTCCACATACCCTTCCAACTACTCTACTTTTCGTGCCTCCTTTTTAGCAGCCTCCTTGAAAGAATTCTCACAACTCACTATCTCTGCTTCTTCACCTCCTACTCTATCTTAAATGCCTCCTATTGGGCTTTTGTTTTCCTCCCTCCTCCAATGAAACTACTCTGCTAAAGTCCCACCCTGTCAAATCCAGTCTTCATCTGAAAGCTTGCAGCATTCCATCCAGCTGACCACTTTCTCCTTTCTTTTGCTCGGCTTCTATGTTGTCATCTTCTCTTAGTTTTCCTCCTGTCCACAAGCTTCACCTTGGAAGTCCTCACCTCCTCCACTGCATCTTTATCCTCCCCACTCTAAATGCCTGAGGCCTCAGCGTTTAAGCTTTAGAACCTCAATAACCTCATTCCGGCATTAGGTTGCAGTAAAGTGAAAATGACTGAATGAATGAAGAGTGGTGCTGAGGCCCCCTCTGTGTGATGGAAAGTCTCCCACAACCCCCTCAGGATACCTGCTGTGTCCTGTCTTCAACACATGACCACTTAACATGGCCAGGGAATGGCTCGTAGTCAGTCCATATAGTAACTGTTAATAGAACATCATGTTTTCCTTTGTGTTTTTTGTAAACATTAGCATGAATAAAAGTTCTGATATTTACTTCCACCCTCAGTGGATCGTTCTGCGCTTCCTTTGGGGGAAGACTACTTGGGAGACCACTGGGTTAGAAGATGGAGCTTTGAGGGCCAGGCGCGGTGGGTCATGCTTGTAATCCCAAAACTTTGGGAGGCCGAGGTGGGCAGATCACTTGAGTTCAGGAGTTCGAGACCAGCCTGGCCAACATGGTGAAACCCTGTCTCTACTAAAAATACAAAAAATTAGCTGGGCATGGTGGTGGGCACCTATAATTCCAGCTACTCGGGAGGCTGAGGCAAGAGAATCACTTGAACCTGGGAGGCGGAGGTTACAGTGAGCTGAGATTGCACCATTCTACTCTAGTCTGGGCAACAAGAGTGAAACTCCAGCTCAAAAAGAAAAATGAAGAAGATGGAGCATGGAGAGCAGGATTGCAGTTCTGACCTCTGAGCTAATTGGCCTCACTGGGGAGAAGTGTCTCCCCAAGATGAAGGATTGCTACTCTGACTGTGTTCACCTGTCTCAGACAAGCACAGGGAACTAAGTGAAGAAAACTCTAGCAAGTTCATAAAATAGGAATAAGTTAGTGAGAAGTCTCAACTCCAGATTACTCAAAGAAGCAGGCCAGATGTGACAAAATGCAGTAAAAGTAAGGGATGGGCAGACTGTGGCAAATAGGAAAATGCGTTTTCTTTCTAGAAGGAACTACGATTATTTTAATAAGCTCATTAATGCTTCACTGCAGCTTGCCAGTACTCGTAGATAAACTGCCTAGATGATGGGCTCACTAGCCAGACATGAGAAGTGAGCCTGTGGCTGTAAGGCAGAGCCTGGAGGAGCTGGGAGTTGGCCCAGCAGAATGGAGGGAGGGTGCTCCAGGTCGTGGAAGGAAGCACACTGGGTGTGAAGAAGCAGCATGCTTGGGGAATTACATGGAATTTAGGACTGCTGGAACATGAGAATTAAGGGGCTGTGGTATGATATGATGCTAAGGACTTTCTGTGACATGCTAAGAAGTTTGGACTTTGTACTATATACTGTAGGGTTTTTTTTGTTTTTGTTATTTTTATTATACTTTAAGTTCTAGGGTACATGTGCACAACATGCAGGCTCGTTACATAGGTATACATGTGCCATGCTGGCACGCTGCACCCATCAACCCGTCATTTACATTAGGTATTCCTCTCAATGCTATCCCTACCCCCGCCCCGCACCCCATGACAGGCCCCGGTGTGTGATGTTCCCCACCCTGTGACCAAGTGTTCTCATTGTTCAGTTCCCACCTGTGAGTGAGATCATGCGGTATTTGGTTTTCTGTCCTTGCGATAGTTTGCTCAGAATGATGGTTTCCAGCTTCATCCATGTCCCTGCAAAGGACATGAACTCATCCTTTTTTATGGCTGTATAGTATTCTATGGTGTATATCTGCCACATTTTCTTAATCCAGTCTATCAGGTTTTAAGAGTAGATAATGTTATAGGAGTGAGGCAGGAGGAAAGGTGACATCAGATTTTTATTTTAGAATAACAATTTGTTATGTATTTGGAGATGGGGCTAGCTGGCTGCAGTGTAACCAGTTAGGGCCTATTTGTAGTAAATTAGATGAGTGTTGACAGGGTCTGAACTAAGATATAATTGTGTAGGGGAGAGGAGACTGATTTGAGATATTTTTAGGAGACTGAATTGATAAAACTTGGTGACTTCCAGGATAGGTAGCATGAAAGACTGCTTCCAGATTTTTTTTTTTTTGAGACGGGTCTTGCTCTGTCACGCAGGCGGAAGTGCAGTGGCACGATCTAGGCTCACTGCAACCTCCACCTCGCAGCAATTTTCCTGTCTCAGCCTCCTGAGTAGCTGGAACTACAGGCTCATGCCACCACGCCCAGCTAATTTTTATATTTTTAGTAGAGACAGGGCTTCACCAAATTGGTCAGGCTGGTCTTGAACTCCTGACCTCAGGTGATCCACCCACCTTGGCCTCCCAAAGTGCTAGGATTACAGGCATGAGCCACCGCACCTAGCCTGCTTCCAGGTTTTAACCTGAGAATTATGTGGGGAGTAATGCCATTAATAATAACAAGAAGCCATGTGAGTGCCATGTGCCTGGCCCTGCGCTAAGCTCTATGTATTCTCTTATTTCGTCCTCACAACTACCCAGGGAAGTGGGTGTTGTTATTCATCACCATTCTTTGATTGAAGAGGTCAATGCTTAGAGAGGTAAAGTGACTTGCCCAAGGTCACACAGCTAGTGGCTGCAGAGCCTAGATGTAAGTCTGGCCTGACTTTAAAGCCCACACTCTAGACCACTCTGCTGTTCAGCCATTTGCACAGTTTTGTCTCAGAGTCTTCCCTCTTTTGAGGGAAGATGTTAGAAGTGGGACCCAGGCAGGCTGAACGAGAGGCTATACTTTGTTTTTTATTTTTATTTTTTTGAGATGGGGGTCTCACTTTGTTGCCCAGGCTGGAGTAGACTGGCACGAACACAGCTCACTGCTGCCTTAACCTCCTGGGCTCAAGTGATCTTCCCGCCTCAGCCCTGCAAGTAGCTGAGACTATAGGCTCGCGCCATCACATTTGGCTAATTTTTGTATTAGGGACAGGGTTTTGCCCTGTTGCCCAGGCTGGTCTCTAGCTCCTGAGCTCGAGTGATTGACTCGCCTTGGCCTCCCAAAGTGTTGGGATTAGAGACGTGAGCCACTGTGCCTGGCCATGTGTTTATATATATATGCCATATATATATAGTCCTTATATGTATAATATATATATATATAATATGTATATGGCCTATATATATAGTCCTTAGCATCATATTTTATATACACACACACACATCTTTTTTCTTAGAGAGACAGGGTCTCAAAGTGATCCTTCTGCCTCAGCCTCCCAAAGTGCTGAGATTACAGGTTTGAGCCACCACACCTGGCCTAGAGGCTACACATTGAAGCATGTGCTAGGAAGTGGAGGAGGAGAAATAGGTTTAGAGAGAGAGATGATGAATTCAGTTTTAGACTTGCTGAGATTGAGGTGTCTGCTAGATACCTTGCATCAAGACAGAAAATACAAATAATATACTGTTTGTATACGATGTTTTATAAGTAAGTGAGAAAATCAGGGGGAAGAGAAAATAAAAGGAAAATGTAGGCAAAGTGAAATTAATTTTATGTGTGACTCATGCCACATGTCCTGTGCTCTCACTGGTCCTTTCTAACAAAAACACAGAGAGGGAAACCCTATCAGTGAGCAACTCTAGACATAGAGGTTGGAGGTCACAGCACAGATTTTATTGCAGTTGGGAGAGTAGGTGAGATTTCCTGGGAGAATGTCTGCGGCAGTGATTCTCCATCTTTGAAGTACACAAAAATCACCTGTGAGGCTTATTGAAAATGCGAGTTACTGGAGTCTACCTCAGAAAGCCTGATTCTGGGGGTCTGGAGTGGGACTGAGTGACCAGCATGCGACCCAGGTGATTCTAAAGCAGGTGGACTCATGGCCAACTTGAGAAATTTTGGTGTGAAATAACCAAGAGACAGGCCACGAAAGCTCCAAATGAGTTTTAAAATGGATGTGTGCAAACCCTAAGGATCAACCAGGATAATCCACTGGGCGCAGAAAGAATATGGAGCTTCAACTTCTGTTTTAATCTCAACTTTAGTTCTATTTAAATATATTTAAAATGTGTATTTTATTTATTTGGTAGGCAATTTAAGTGATTTATAAGTAAATTCATATAGTTAGTAGGTGATGGATTGGGTCTTACTGCCTTGAAATCCTTTGTTCCATGATACCATACTGCGTCAGAAGTAAAGTTCTTCATTAATTTCATGTGGTTTGTTAATGGGAGGGTAGGAACGCGAATTTCCCACACTTCTCCCAGTCCTGTAATTCCCGTGTTATCCGCCATTCTTGGTGAGAGGCGTGGGGTCTTGGAGTCAGGGAAGAGGACGGCCCATCTGACCTGTTTGTAAAGGTCGATTGTTGCATTGCCCTGTCTTTTAAGTGTCCCTTGTTTCTCAAAGGCTGGAAGAAAGAAACAATTTCCTTCCTCCATCTTTTGCTGCAGGAATGAATAAAGCAGAGGAGTTTGTGCTTCTAATCTGCTTCTTCACAAAGGGAAAGACTTGTCATCCTTCTTTGGAAATGGGACTGAATTCTGATATATTAGCTTTTACATATGAAAATTTTTATTTTAATTCCTTGAGTTTGAATAACAGATAATATGGGAAATCTAATATACAGGCTCAGAATATCTGCTCTGTTCAGTATCAAACTTATCCTTTGCAAACTCTCTTCTTCCTGTTTGTTTGTTTTTAATTTTGGCCAATAGTACCACTGGTTCTTGGCCCCCATGTCCAGCCCAGCTAGTCAGGAAATCCAGTCATTTCTGCCTTTTTAGTGTTGTATGTCTCATCTTTAGTATATCATCTGTGCTATAAGTCTTATACCACTATCCTGTTTAAAATTCTCCAGGAAAGCCAAGTAAACTAGAAAGGATGAAGTTGAAACTTGTTAGCATGGCACATGTGGTCCTTCCTGATGTGGCCGTAGCCTGCCTTTTCAGACCCATCTCTTTCCATTTCCTACTCAAGTGTATTTGATTCCTGCTTCAAGTAACAGGAACCGCTCCTCTTTCTTCACCTCTGCATTTACTTTTTCCTGTATCTGGATTTTTCTTTTTCCTGGAAAGTTTTTATTTTTTCTTTAGGGTTCAACTCAAGGGAATCACTTATATGAAACTTTTCCTTTTGTCTTCAGGTAGAGGTAAGCATACATTGCTCTGTAATTCCATCATGCCTTTATTTATTCACACTGTGAGAGATGTTATTGTGCAGTTATCTTATTTTCTCAATTTATCCTTTTGTTTTTGAGACAGAGTCTCACTCTGTTGCCCAGGCTGGAGTGCAGTGGCGCGATCTTGGCTCACTGTAATCTCCACCTCCCAGGTTCAAACCATTCTCCTGCCTCAGCCTCCCGAGTAGCTGGGATAACAGGTGCGTGCCACCATGCCCAGCTAATTTTTGTATTTTTAGTCAAGATGGGGTTTCACCATGTTGGCCAGGCTGGTCTTGAACTCCTGACCTCAAGTGATCCACCTGCCTCGGCCTACCAAAGTTCTGGGATTACAGGTGTGAGCCACTGTGCCTGGCTACTTTCTCAATTTATCTTTAGGCTATTTTATTAACAGTTGATTTCTTGATAACTAGGACTGTTTACTTCCAGGATTAGATGGCATTTTATTCATTTAAACTTGTCAAGCAAAAATAACCTCTTTGTTATTTTTATTTCCCTAGTATCGATTTTATGGAGAACCTGTAATAAAAGCGTGTATTGAAAATGGAGCCAGTTGTATCGACATCAGTGGAGAACCTCAGGTATATAAAATGAAAAGGAAAAAATGTAGAATTAACACATAAATTTCGTTTAATGAAGTGGAAATATTTAGTGCAATTTTGCAGACATATTTAGAAGCCGACAGCTCCTTTCTGGCGTTCAGAGATGGTATTCGGATGGTATTCCATTGACAGCTCAAAGGAGAGCACTGATGCTAAGATCTTAGCTTCAGTTTTCTTGAATTTTTTTCCTCCCTACAACGTCATTTCTTTTAGGTCCATGCTTATTATAGCTACTTCATGCTTTAAACTGAATCAGTTAAGATAGCGGACTATGCATAATTCTTCGAATCTCATTTCTGTAACGTTTTCATTTTGAATTCCCTTTTAAAAATCAGGTACCTTTAGGCTGGGCACGGTGGCTCACACCTGCAATCCCAGCACTTTGGGAGGCCGAGGTGGGCGGATCATGAGGTCAGGAGATCGAGACCATCCTGGCCAACACGGTGAAACCCCATGTCTACTAAAAATACAAAAAATTAGCGGGGATGGTGGCAGGCTCCTGTAGTCCCAGCTACTTGAGAGGCTGAGGCGGGAGAATGGCATGAACCCAGGAGATGGAGCTTGCCGTGAGCTGAGATCACTCCACTGCACTCCAGCCTGGGTGACAGAGCGAGACTCCGTCTCAAAAAAAAAAAAAAAAAAAAAAAAAATCAGTTACCTTGATAACATTACAGAAAAATAAAGGTAAAATTCACTAGTGTAAAATCAACCTAAACATTTTAAATGTTCACATTATTGAATGCTTACCATATGCCCAACATTGTGCTGTGTTTTATGTAACTTTTAAAAAATATACCTATAGAGTAGTTATCTTCCTCCATTTTTTATACATGAGGAAATTAAAGCTTAGGAAGCTTAAGTAACTTGCTCAGTAATGCACCTAGTAGGTAGAAGAACTAGGTCTTCAGGAAGTTATGTGTTAACAGGCATTAAGCTCTACTACAGCCTTTAAAATGGTAACCTCATGTGTCTCTGTAGTAACTACTGATTATCATCATCAGTGTGCCAGTGTGATATTAATATGTATTTGCAGTTTATCAATTGGCAAAATACTGGAAAATACCAAGAAAGTGTAAATTACCAAAATTGGTTCAAGAAGGAAGAAACAAACAAACAAAAAAGTCCAGGTGAGGTGGCTCACGCCTCTTATCCCAGCACTTTGGGAGGCTAGGTGGGAGGATGACTTGAGCTGGTGACTTAAAAAATTAGCCAAGAGTTGGTGGCACACACCTGTGGTCCCACGTACTCAGGAGAATGAGACAGGAAGATCACTTGAGCCTGGGAGGTCAAGGCTGCCATGAGCTATGATCACTCCACTGCACTCCAGCCTGGGCAACGTAGTGAGACCCTGTCTCCAAAAAACAAAAACAAAAAAAAATTCGCAGGTTATTTAAAATAACCCAGAGTGTAGAAAATGGTGAAAAGCTTTCAAGTCATCTATAAACTATGATACAAGTCGTATCGAATCCCCCACTTTTTTTTTTTTGATACAGTGTCTCTCTCTGTCACCCAGGCTGGAGTGCAGTGGTACGATCTTGGCTCACTGTAACCTCTGCCACCTGGGTTCAAGCGATTCTCCTGCCTCAGCCTCCTGAGTAGCTGGGGGTACGGGTGCACACCACCATGCCTGACTAATTTTTTTATTTTTAGTAGAGACAGGGTTTCACCATGTTGGCCAGGCTAGTCTCAAACTCCTGGCCTCAAGTGATCCACCTGCATTGGCCTCCCAGAATGCTGGGATTACAGGCATGAGCCACCGTGCCCAGCCATAACATCAAAACCTAATAAGGAGTTTGGCATGTTGGCTCATGCCTGTAATCCCAGCACTCTGGGAAGCCAAAGTGGGCGGATCACTTGAGGCTAGGAGTTTGAAGCCAGCCTGGCCAATATGGCAAAACCCCATCTCTACTAAAAATACAAAAATCAGCCAGGCATGGTGGTGCATATCTGCAATCCCAGCTACTCAGAAGGCTGAGGCATGAGAGTCACTTGAACCTGGGAGGTGGAGGTTGCAGTAAGCCAAGATTGCGCCACTGCACTCCAGCCTGGGCAACAGAGTGAGATCCTGTCTCAAAACAACAACAACAAACCTAATAAAGAACCAGAGGGCTGGGTATGGTGGCTCACGCCTGTAATCCCAGTGCTTCAGGAGGCTGAGGCGGGCGGATCACAAGGTCAAGAGATTGAGACCATCCTGGCCAACATGGTGAAACCCTGTCTCTACTAAAAATACAAAAATTAGCTGGGCGTGGTGGTGCACACCTGTAGTCCCAGCTACTCAGGAGGCTGAGGCAAGAGAATCACTTGAACCTGGGAGGCGGAGGTTGCAATGAGCCAAGATTGTGCCACTGCACTCCAGCCTGGCGACAGAGTGGGACTCCGTCTCAAACCCAGAATATATAAAGAACTTTTACAAGTCAATAATAGAAATAAAGACAATTTATTTTAAAAATGGGCAGGGGGTGTAATCCCAGCACTTTGGGAGGTCGAGGCAGGTGGATCACTCGAGGTCAGGAGTTTGAGACCAGCCTGACCAACATGGAGAAACCCTGTCTCCACTAAAAATACAAAATTAGCTGGGCGTGGTGGCAGATGCCATAATCCCAGCTACTCGGGAAGCTGAGGCAGCAGAATCACTTGAACCCAGGAGGTGGAGGTTGCAGTGAGCCGAGTTGGCACCATTGCACTCCAGCCCGGGCAACAGTGCAAGACTCCGTCTCAAAACAAAACAAAACAAAAAAGGCAGGGGATGAGAAGAGACAAATCTTCTGTGTGGAAGAATTCCAGATAATTTATGTAGCTTCTCCGCATTTATGTGCAAGCAGCTGTGTGTGTGACTGTGTTAATGTGTTTGTGTGTATGTGTGAGTGTGACTATGTCAGTGTGACTGTTAATGTGTGTGTGTATAAGCAAGTGTCTGTTGATTGTGTTCGTGTGTGTGTTTGTGTATGTGCATGAATGAGTGTGTGTGTGGTGTGTGTTTGTGTCTGTGCATGTGCTTGAACGGGTGTGATTGTGTTTGTGTGTCACCCTCTGGGAGAGGGAGCATAAACTGACAGTGGAGAAACCTGGCGAACACTGCCTCAGCCAGGTGTTCAAGTCAACATCAACCCTGGTAAATCATGTTGACAGTGCGTAGCCCCGATGTGATATGATATGATAAGAACAGCACTTTACCCCTGTGGTCTCTTTCCAAAACCCATAACCCCAGTTTAATAATGAGAAAAACATGAGATAAATTCCGGTAGAGGGGTACTCTACAAAATGCCTGACTAGTACTCCTCAAAACCGTCAAGGTTATCAGAGACAAGGAAAGTGTGAGAAACTGTCGCAGCCAGAAGAAGCCGAAGGAGACCTAACAACCGAATGTAATCCTGGATGGGGTCCTGGAGCAGAAACAGGGCTTCAGTAAAAACCAAGGGAATCAGAATGAACTGTGAACTTTAGTGAATTAAATCATACGTCAGTACTGGTTCATTAATTGTAACCACTGTGCATGTAAAAGATGTTAAAAATAGAGAAAACTCAGTAAACTATCACAAGGACAAGAAACCAAACACCACATGTTCTCACTCATAGGTGGGAATTGAACAATGAGAACTCATGGACACAGGAAGGGGAACATCACACTCCGGGGACTGTTGTGGGGTAGGGGGAGGGGGGAGGGACAGCATTAGGAGATATATACCTAATGCTAAATGACGAGTTAATGGGTGCAGGAAATCAACATGGCACATGGATACATATGTAACAAACCTGCACATTGTGCACATGTACCCTAAAACCTAAAGTATAATAATTTTAAAAAAGATTAAAAAAATAGAGAAAACTGGGTTTCAGGGTACTTGGGAACTCTCTACTATTCAATTTTTCTGTGAATCTTAAACTTTTTATTTAAAAAGTAATTTCCAAAAATAGGCAGAAGATCAGAGCAGACATTATTACCCTTGCCCTCTGCCATCATCTCCTTCCCTGCTTCCCGTCTGTACATGTGCAGAGCTTTATGTCTGTGATGATGTTCATCTGGGTAATGCTGTTGTGGGGTAATTTTTTTTTTGCTTTCTATGTTTTATATTTAATTTTTTATAATAGGCATTACTTTTATATTTAAAAGTCATTCTAAAAAAATTAAGTGTCATAAAGTCAGATGAGCATCTCTTCCGTACCACCTGGTGCACAGTAGGCTCTGTATTTGCCGAATAATTGAAAAAATATTTTGACAGTTCATGTTTTGCTGCAGAGCCACATTGGTTAGCATTTTCAAAGTTTGATTGCTTTGTTTTTAAAGATAAATTATTTAATACTGGTCTATGTCTTTCTGCATAACTCTAATTAAAATTCTTATCATGGATTTTTTAGTTTCTGGAACTAATGCAATTGAAGTATCATGAGAAAGCTGCAGACAAAAGGGTTTATATCATTGGAAGCAGCGGCTTTGACTCCATTCCGGCAGATCTGGGAGTAATATATACCAGAAATAAAATGAATGGTAATTATTGATCAATAAGCAATAATGGAATTTAACAGTACAGTGCGAAGGCTTCATGTTTGTAACTGTGGTGAACTAAAATCTAGTTGAAAAAAGAAACATAGCCATAAATGGGTAATATTAAAACACACGTTTTGTTTTTAATATAGCTGCACTTTTAATAAAATGCTATTGAGACTATTGTTGAGACATGGATAATATTGTATTTTACAGTGATATATTATTGTCTCAGTATAGTTTGGTTTGAACTGTAAAATTTCGAGAAAACAACTTTGGCAACCATTATAAATTCAAACTTGCTTTCTGTAGGAATCAGCACATTTTAAAGCATGATTTATATATTATAGTTAAAAGGTTTAAAATTTTTAACCGTCAAAGCTAGAAAGTATTGAACACAGAATCGGAGACAGTTATTTAAGAATGGAGAAAATAATCAATGTTACAATAAAATATTTGAAGTTATTAATGTTTTGCATATTTAAGAGTGTCTGGTTTAGAAAATTACCTGAGCAGGGCATGGTGGCTCGCACCCATAATCTTAGCCACTTGGGAGGGTTAGGCAGCAGGATCTCTCAAAGCCAAAAGTTCAGGACCAGTCTGGGCAACATAGCAAGAGTCGTCTCTAAAAAATAAAAAAAAATTATCCAGGCGTGGTGGTGCACAGCTGTAGTCAGTTCCAGCTCCTCAGGAGGCTGAGGTGGGAGGATCACTTGAGCCTAGGAGTTTGAGGCTATACTAAGCTATGATTGCACCACTGCACTCTAGCCTGGGTTACAGAGTGAGACCTTGTCTCTTAGAAAAAAGCTAAAAAAAAAAAAAAAAAAAAAAAACCTGAAACAGGTAACTTCAGTGCCATATAAAGTGTTCTAGACTTAAAAAATTGGAAAATGTTCCAGCATATATTAAAAAGTTAGCATAACTATGAAACCAAAGTCCAACAAAGAGAGCACACACACACAAAAAGCTACAAATCTTGCTTGTGAAATTAGAAGTAAAAAGAAAATACTATATAAAATTTTAATAAATCCAGTGCCATTTAAAAAAGTTTTTCAGGAGACAGGATCTTGCTCTGCCATAGCTCACTGTAACGAACACATGGGCTCAGGCAGTGCTCCCTCGACAACCTCCTAAGTAGCTAGGACTGCAGGCTTATGCCACCATACCCAACTAATTTTATAAAATTTTTGTAGACATGAGGTCTTACTGTGTTGCCCAAGCTGGTCTTGAACTCCTGGCCTGAGGTGATCCTCCCACCTTGGCCTCGCAGAGTGCTGGGATTACAGAAGTGAGCCACCATGCCCAGCTCATCCAGTGGCATTTTAGAAGAACAATATATTGAGACCAAGGTTTAGCATTAGGAAGTTATATAATCATATCAGAGGTGAACAGCTATATGCCCATCTCAAAAAATGATTTGAAAATTGAGAATTCACACCATTTACTGATTTTACATTTTTAGGAATAGAATAGTTTCTTACATAATAAATGTCAGGGCTGGGCACGGTGGCTCATGCCTGTAATCCCAGCACTTTGGGAGGCCAAGGCGGGTGGATCACCTGAGGTCAGGAGTTCGAGACCAGCCTGGCCAACGTGGTGAAAGCTTGTCTCTACTAAAAATACAAAAAAATTAGCCGGGCGTGGTGGCAGGCATCTGTAGTCCCAGCTACTCGAGAGGCTGAGGCAGGAGAATCGCTTGAACCCGGGAGGCGGAGGTTGCAGTGAGCTGAGATCGCACCACCGCACTCCAGCCTGGGCGACGGAGACTCTGTCTCGAATGAATGAATGAATGAATGAATGAATGTCAGAAGGCAGTAGCTGTATCATACTTAATGAATGGTGAAACACTAGAACCGTTCCAATTAAAAAGTGAAATGTGAATTGAACATCTTCAAAATATTCAGTGTTCCAATCCTTAGACCTAATATGTCTCCATTTATTAAAATAATGCTTTAAAGTCTGTGAAGTTTAGAAGTTTTCTTCATGATAATCCTGTTTCTTGAGGTTGTTCTCTGCTTTTATTTTGAATAAGACTTTTTTGCCTTCATAAGGGAGAAATATTAGTTTAAGATTTGTTTAAAAATTTTTTTCAGATACTGACATCTGGAAGTCAGCATTTTAGCAAATACACCAGCTGATTGTTGATGCAGGTGGTCCACTTTTATTAGATTTCTGCTTTAGGTGTTCTGTGTTCTTTCTGTGGATTGGGTTAGATCACAGAGCTGCACACTCAGGCCACATTCTTTTAGTAACCATCAGAATCGCCTCTAGTGAGTTATACTTTAATGATCTGTTTTTTTATTTTTGTCTGTGGTCAGACTAATGACATTTATCTGGCTGTAGTTCTCATCTGCTATAACAGCTTTGTTGATGACGTGGTTATTTATTATTTTGCTTGGTGTCAACTTTGTAAGGCCCCATGTTTAATTTTCTCTTAAAATTAAAACCAGGAGCATTGTCTTCTTAAGGAATGAATATATTTCATTTATCAGATTTTGAGAATTAGCCATTATATTTTTCTTTTGCCTCATTGTTCTTGAGAAACTCAATAATTAATTAAATACTTAACTACTGTGCCTATGTATTAGTCTTCATGGTTAATATACTTGATGTCCCCTTTTTCCTGGCTTGGTTTCCAATTTTTATTTTATACTTATTTTTATTTCATTTTAGTAGTCTTGTTTTAAGTGTTTTATAGGCTATCACAAAGGGTGTTTTGATAGTTTTTGTGTACATTCATTTAAGCCACTGTTAATAAGCCTTTTGAAAGCTGTTATATTTTAAAGCAGAATAATTCCCATGGATCTAACTTCTTTTTTTTTTTTTTTTTTTTTTTTTTGACAAGGTGTTCTTCTGTCACCTAGGCTGGAGTGCAGTGGCGTGATCATGGCTCACTGCAGCCTTGAACTCCTGGGCTCAAGCAGTCCTCTTACCCCAGCCTCCCTAGTAGGGTGATAGTAGTAGTCCCTAGGACTACAGATACATGCCACTGCAGCTGGCTAATTTTTTTTAAAAAACTGGGGGCCGGGCATGATGGCCCACGCCTGAAATCCCAGCACTTTGGGAGGCCGAGGTGGGCAGATCACAAGGTCAGGAAATCGAGACCATCCTGGCCAACATGGTGAAACCCCGTCTCTACTAAAAATACAAAAATTAGCCGGGCGTGGTGGTACGTGCCTGTAATCCCAGCTACTTGGGAGGCTGAGGCACGAGAATCGCTTGAACCCAGGAGGCGGAGGTTGCAATGAGCCGAGATCGCGCCACTACACTGCACTTCAGCCTGGGAGACAGACTCCGTCTCAAAAAAAAAAAAAAAAGAAAGTGACCCTCCTGCCTTGACCTCCCAAAATGCTGAGATTATAGGCATGAGCCACCATGCCCAGCCTCATAGATCTGTTTGGTAATTGTGTCCTAAAGAGCCTTCCAGAATTCGAGTGAGCTCAATTGTTGCCTTATTGGGGGAGATTCTTACTGTCATCAGTTTTTAAATACTAGAAAAGATTCTGTCCGCACTAGCAGATAGAGTTTATGCTAGACTACTCTTTCTAATGGTTTACCTGGCCATAGCTACTTCTTAAGTCTGTGTACAAAAACATATAAAACTGTTATCTGTACAGATTTTCTATGTCAGCTGTAGGCTTAGAAAAGCTAGTCCCTAACTGAATACACATTGTTTATTATTACTTGCCCTAAATAATTTAGATTTTATTTTATTTTGCTTTTTACCATTTTCCTACTCTTTTAGGTACTTTGACTGCTGTGGAAAGTTTCCTGACTATACATTCAGGACCTGAGGTTGGTTTTTCGGTTTGTCTTGTGTTGTTTCAAGTTAATATTAAAAATATTTTGGAAATGATACATGCATCTTTTATGTATGTATAATTTTTAATGTGTGAAAGTCACCATGTTTAATTTTTAAAAAGATACATTATCAAGATTACTTTGACTTAAAATATACTTTATTTTCTTTTTATTTTATTTAGTTTAATTAATTAATTAATTAATTAATTTTTGAGATGGAGTTACACTCTTGTTGCCCAGGCTGGAGTGCAATGGCATGATCTCAGCTCACCGCAACCTCTGCCTCCTGGGTTCAAGCGATTCTCCTGCCTCAGCCTCCTGAGTAGCTGGGATTACAGACATGTACCACCACGCCCGGCTAATTTTTTTGTATTTTTAGTAGAGACGGGGTTCCTCCATGTTGGTCAGGCTGGTCTCGAACTCCTGACCTCAGGTGATCCGCCCACCTCAGCCTCCCAAAGTGCTGGGATTACAGGTGTGAGCCCCCATGCCTGGCTATTTTATTTTATTTTTTTGAGACAGGGTCTCACTCTGTTGCCCAGACTGGAGTGCAGTGATGCAATCTTGGCTCACTCAATCTCTGCCTCCCGGATTTAAGTGGTTCTCCTGCCTCAGCCACCTGAGTACCTGGGATTACAGGCATGTGCCGCCACACCTGGCTAATTTTTGTTTTTTGTCTTTTTTAGTGGAGTTGGTATTTTGCCATGTTGGCCAGGCTGGTCTCGAATTCTTGGCCTCAAGTGATCTGCCCGCCTTGGCTTCTCAAAGTGCTGGGATTACAGGCGTAAGCCACTGTGCCCAGCCCCTAAAATATAATTTCTTTTAAAAACAACTGCACAGTTCATTGTATTGGAATGAATTATCATGATCTCAACACTAAAGCATTATCACTGGTGCACAGTAAATGTTGTTAGCCAGGAAAATTTTCACCTTAGTGCAAGTCAGCGTAGTTTTATCATGCGCCTAACTTAGGTACTGTTGTGACCAAAAAGAGGTGTATGAGGTAAATCTAGTCTTACTGAATCTACAGTCTATTTGGGAACGTAAGACGTTGACATTGGGAACATAAGACAGTTGCATTTCTGGGAAAGGACCATGTTTTATGACAATACTTGTATTGCTGATAGTGCCTAACCCAGTTCTAGGTCTGCACTGTGGCTTCAGAAGTATTTGTTCTAAATTATATTCATTCAACAAATATTGTATAGCGGTGCAAATGCATATAGTAACTGTGCAAGAGAAAATGACATGTAAATGAGTAAGATGCAAACCCTGCCTTTAAAGTGATAATTTAGTTTGGCAGGAAAGAAAAGAAGTTTGTTATTAAAGAGATCAGATGAAATACTGTAGGATTCTGAGAATGGCGAATACATCTAACCTAAGAATCCAGAGATCAAGAACTTTCTGGAGAAGCTGGGATATAGACTGAATTTCAAGGGCTGGTGCTGTGGAGATGTGAAGGAAGAGGAAACAGTGTATCAAAGACAAAGGTGGGGTGGTGCGGGACGTGTTTAATAAGAGGAATGACTTCCTTCATCTAGACTGTGGGTTCAGATTAACGTAAAGAGGTATGTAAAATACGCTAAAATTTGTGGTTACACAGACTCTTTAGTAGAGTATAAGTGTAGTAGGACAAGCCACAGACAAAACCCCTGAGACACCGAGTTAAGGAAGGGCTGGCTGGGCACGGTGGCTCACGCCTGTAATCCCAGCACTTTGGGAGGCCGAGGCGGGCGGATCACGAGGTCAGAAGATCGAGACCATCCTGGCTAACACGGTGAAACCCCGTCTCTGCTAAAAATACAAAAAATTAGCCGGGTGTGGTGGCGGGCGCCTGTAGTCCCAGCTACTCAGGAGGCTGAGGCAGGAGAATGGCATGAACCCGGGAGGCAGAGCTTGCAGTGAGCCAAGATCGCGCCACTGCACTCCAGCCTGGGCGACAGAGCGAGACTCCGTCTCAAAAAACAAAACAAACAAAAAAAAGAAAACAAAAGAAGGAAGGGCTTTATTTGGCTGGAGCTTCAGCAAGGCTCACGTCTCCAACAACCAAGCTCCCCGAGTGAGCAATTCCTGTCCCTTTTAAGGCCTCACAGCTCTAAGGTGGTCCATGTGAGAGGGTCATGATCGATTGAGCAAGCAGCGGGTACATAACTGGAGGCTGCATGCACCGGTAATCAGAATGGAACAGAACAGGACAGGGATTTTCACATACAATGTCTGGAATCTGTAGATAACATAACCCGTTAGGTCAAGGGTCAATCTGTAACCAGGCCCAGGGCATGGAGCCAGGCTGTCTGCCTGTGGATTTCATTTCTGCCTTTTAGTTTTTACTTCTTTCTTTGGAGGCAGAAATTGGGCATAAGACAATATTGGGGTGGTCTCCTCCCTTATAAGAATAAAAAGAAGTGGCTAGGCGCAGTGGCTCACACCTGTAATCCTAGCACTTTGGGAGGCTGAGGCAGATGGATCACTTGAGGTCAGGAGTTTGAGACCAGCCCGGCCAATATGGTGAAACCCTGTCTATACTAAAAATACAAAAATTAGCCAGGCGTGGTGGCGGCCACCTGTAATCCCAGCTACTCGGGAGGTTGAGACAGGAGAATTGCTTGAACCTAGGAGGCGGAGGTTGCAGTGAGCTGAGATCACGCCATTGCACTCCCATCTGGGCGATAAGAGCGAGACTCTGTCTCAAAAAAAAAAAAAGGGCCAGCACCGTGATAGTAAATTCAGAGGTCGTGTCCTCTCCCGGGGCCTCAGCCACTCGTTTCTCGGTGGCGCTGGAGGTAAGGGTTGGGGGGAAGCTGTAAAGAGTGTTGGTAGAATGGAAGGCACTGACAGCCCAAAGTCTCATGAAAGGATGAAAAATCAGTGAATAAATGAGAGTCTGAGTAAGATCAAGCAAATACTAAGGACTCTGTACTGGCTGTGATACCAAACAGAAATCAAGGGATTGAGGAAAGCAATTAAAATACAAATCATTATTAGTGAACTTTAAATTTTTTAAACAATTATTTTACCAAGACTTCTGTAGGAAGACAGATCTATAACTTGGGGCTAGAGTAAGAGGTGTTGGAGGTAGACGGGGAACCAGGTGCAACAGGATGGAGAGATGGACAGTACACAGCGTATGTATGCATAAATGTGCACACGGACATATCCGGAAATGTTGAGGAATTTGTGTAGGATCGAGAGAGGATTAGCGTGGCTATTCCTGCAGGTCATATGCGGCAGAAAAAAAAGGATTAGAGTGGCTGATCTTGAAGGAATGTGGTCAACTAGTTGAGTAAAATTGATGGAGTAAAACTAAATAACTTATTACAGAATATAAAGAATGATAGGGGAGAAGAAAGGGCTTCTCTTGGTGTAAATATTGGGTATGATCAAGCTAATGAATGTGATTGCTCCCTAGCTGGTCATGAAAATTCACCTCAAGATTATTAAATAAGGGATTATGTCGTGTCCAAATGTAAGTGAAATATTGTTTGTAACAATGATAAGTTACTTGGCTTTACATTTTAGTAACTATCCCTTAAGACATGTTTCTTTAACTCTTGAAATATTTTATTAGGGGTTGAGCATTCATGATGGTACCTGGAAGTCAGCAATTTATGGTTTTGGAGATCAGAGTAATTTGAGAAAACTACGAAATGCATCAAATCTGAAACCTGTCCCACTCGTTGGTCCAAAGTTGAAGAGAAGGTATATTAACTTAAAATCCATGTTTTATATATCTAGTCTAAGTATATTGTTGTTGGGTTGGCTATTAATAAAGTATGTTACTAAGAAAAGCTTGGAGACTATTTTGTAGTAAGTTCAGAATTGTTTTCACAGATAAATAAGATATAATTAATACATTACCATAAGCTTAAGTACTTCATATATAATAAAACATTTGAATCCTAGGAAATAAGTAAATTTTATGATGACTTTTCACTATCAATATAGAAATTAACTGTCAACTAAATTTTGTGTGAGAACTTTTTTTCTTTTTTAAAAATTTATTTTAGTTTAGTTTTATACTGCAGGACATATGTGAGAAGTTTAGAGGTAAGAATTTAGGATTGGGCTGTTGAAAGGAGCATTCTGTTTTTTTTTTTTTCCTTTTGAGACAGAGTCTCTCCTTGTTGCCCAGGCTGGTCTCAAACTCCTGGCCTTAAGTGATCCTCCTGCCTCGGCCTCCCAAAGTGCTGGGATTACAGGCGTGAGCCACCATGCCCTGCCACTGATTTGCTTATTCAGACATTTACCAGCCAAAGTTGTAATTGCAGGAAATGCAAAATATTCATAGGTCTGTCTTTCAGGTGGCCAATTTCTTATTGTCGGGAACTCAAAGGTTATTCCATTCCTTTTATGGGATCTGATGTGTCTGTTGTAAGGAGGACTCAACGTTACTTGTATGAAAATTTAGAGGAATCACCAGTAAGTATATATGGTTTATTTATCAATAAAGAATATTCTGTGTGTGTTACAGTTTCCCTGTCTATTCAGTGTGGGATATTTTTGTTTGTAAGGCAGAAAAAGGAAGAGCTAAATAATACATGTTTCAGCCTCTGGAAATATACAGAATCATTAGGGTAGAACACTTTGTATTTTATAGCCTTGTCTTTTGATTCAGATCTGGCTGCTGAATATCTTTTTAATGTAACACAATAGCAGCAAATTCAATACGGGAAATCCTGCTGTCATAAGCACCCCAGAATCCCTGTTTAGCGTTTCAGTTGCTAGAAACTCTTCTGCTTGTGGAACTGTCTGGAACCCTTTGTGTCCCCTCTCTCCTTGCCACGCCTGGAGTTCCATCCTGCAGCTTTTGGTGAGGAAAGTAATTGCTTTCATTGCCGAGACTTCAGGAGGAAATTGTATTTCAAGTTAAAAGGTGGAGGGCATTTTCTCATAGGAGTCTACATTCTGTAATGTATGATTGCTAAGCTCAGGTATATTAGGGATTATGTAGACTTCTATGTCCAGGTAGGGGAAGCTAATTACTATTTATAAACAATCTTCTTTAAAAAGTAGACTATCATACTTCTGTTCACCAGGTCTGACAAAACAAACAAAAAATAGGCTCCCAATGTCTGGTTTCTGAACAAGATTTCAGAACATAATGCATTTGTAAAGTGGAAACTGCTTTTGTTCCACATTTGTGATGGAAGAGAAAGGTACAAGTAGCTAACATTCTTACTTGGTCCAAAACGTAGGGAGTAATGTTCTAACTTTGTATTCTCCGTCATCTAGGTTCAGTATGCCGCGTATGTAACTGTGGGAGGCGTCACCTCTGTTATTAAGCTGATGTTTGCAGGACTTTTCTTTTTGTTCTTTGTGAGGTTTGGAATTGGAAGGCAACTTCTCATAAAAGTAAGTAAGATTTTATGAAATTAGATTATTTTTATTAGAAGTATTTTCCATGAGTTTTAAAAAAATATCACTGACAGTTTTTTTTTTTCCCTTTAGTTCCCATGGTTCTTCTCCTTTGGCTATTTTTCAAAACAAGGCCCAACACAAAAACAGGTAATCCTTTCTTTTGTATTCAGACACTAAAATCATATTTTTCTTTGTTTTTACTTTTCCTCAGTGCAATGATGGTATCATCTAACACTTGACAGGGCACTACGTTTCAGACACTCTTTTAAGTTCTTTATGTAAATTAGATTATTCAGTCTTTTCAAACACCCCTTGAATGTAGGTATTATTATTATCTCCATTTTACACATCAGAGAACTGAGGCACACAGAGGCTAAGAAACTCGCCCAAGTTTCTCCAGCTAGTACATGGCCCAGCCGGGATGAGAACCCAGCCATTTAGCTCCAGAAATTGTGGTCCCTTCACTTCCAGAAATCTCAAATATTCTTCCTCCTCCATTTTTCTCCTCTGTTGTGCTTTCCTTTGTGCCTCCTCTGCCCCCAGTTTCACGTCTTCTTCCACATGCCCTGGATTCCGATGGGGGATCAAGTGAGTTTCCGTGTGTCTAGTCTCCCCAACAATAGGACTGCCCCATTTGCTACCATTTGGCTTACAGATCCCAACCCTGGCTCAGGCCTTGGGTCATTAGCTTTCACCTCCTTGACACCAGGCACTCCTGGGGGGAATCCCATTGCTGAACAGATGGTAGCAGCAAGTTCCCGCTCCCCGTCTGGGGAGTGTCAGCATCACTTGCGGATTCTTCTCCTTTTCGTTATCTTGCCTCTTATCTCCTCTCAGTGGCTTTTTTCAAAATCTACCCAACTGCAGCTGTCTTCCCTATCTGCAAATTATGCCAACTCCTACCTCACTAAAAGAAGTGAGAGCACGTCTTCCCTATCTGCAAATTATGCCAACTCCTACCTCACTAAAAGAAGTGAGAGCACTGTTTTGTATCCCCTCAAATTCCTACCCTCAGACCTATCATCATTGCTCCCATCCTGACCTTCTTTCCTCCTCTCTGGATGATATATTCCCTTGTACAAGGCTAATCCCCACGCCTGTGCACTTAATGTAGGCACTGTGCAGGAATGCGCCACCACACCCGGCTAATTTTTTAGTATTTTTAGTAGAGACATGGTTTCACCATGTTGGCCAAGCTGGTCTTGAACTCCTGACCTCGTCATCCACCCGCCTCAGCCTCCCAAAGTGCTGGGATTACAGGCGTGAGCCACCGCTTCTGGCCTCTTTTTTCTTCTTATTGTGGTAAAATACACAAAACATAAAATTTACCATCTTAACCATTTAAAAATGTTGAGTGGTATTAAGTACATTCAATTTTTGTGCGGCCATCACCACCATCCATGTCCAGAACACTTTTCATCTTGCAGAACTGAAACTCTACACCCATTAAATAGTAACTCCTCATTTCCACCTTCCCCCAGCCCCTGGCAACCACAGTCCACTTTCTGTCTATGAATTTGATGACTCCAAGTGCCTCATGTAAATAGAATCAGTCTTTGTCTTTTTGTGACTGGCTTATTTCACTTAGCATAAGGTCTTCAAGGTTCATCCATATTGTAGCATATGTTCGAATTTCTTTCCTTTTTAAGGGTGAACGATTGTCTGTTGCCTGTCTGGATCACATTTTGTGTATACATTCATTCATCACTGAACACATGGGTTGCCTCCAGCTTTTGGCTATTGCCAGTTATGCTGCTGCAAACATGGGTGTACAGATACCTCTTCAAGACTCTGCTTTAAATTCTTTTGGGCATATACTCAGAAATGGAATGCTAGACTGTATGTAAATTATATATTTAACTTCTTGAGGAACCACTAAACTGTTGTGCAGAGCTGCTGCACCGTTTTACCTTCCCACCAGCAGTATACAAGAGTTCCAGTTTCTCCGCATCCTCACTGACATCTGTTATTTTCTGTAATGGCCGTGAGGTGGTGTCTCATTGTATTTTTGATTTGCATTTACCTGATGATTATTAGTGTTGAACATCTTTTCATTTGCAATTATTGGCCATTTGTATGTCTTCTTTGGAGTAAATATTTTCAAATCACATATTTGACAGAAGATTCATATCCAGAAAATATAGAGGACTAGAACTGATGGTAGTGCAGGCTTCCGTCTCTTGCTTGAACTTTTCATAGCCTTCCTATGGTTTCTTTCTAATCTGTCTTCCCACTGCTGTCCAAGAGATCTTTCTAAGACAGAAAATCTGACCTCGTCATTGCCTTCTTTATAAACTGTTCCTGACCCACTGCTTCGGCAGTGATTCTTAACTGAGATTTCATATATCAGAATCATGGCCGGGCGCAGTGGCTCACACCTATAATCCCAGCACTTTGGGAGGCTGAGGCGGGCAGATCACTTGAGGTCAGGAGTTCAGGACCAGCCTGGCCAACACGGTGAAACCTCATCTCTACTAAAAATACAGAAATTAGCTGGACGTGGTGGTGCATGCCTGTAGTCCCAGCTACTCAGGAGGCTGAGGCAGGAGAATTGCGTGAACTCAGGAGGTGGAGCTTGCAGTGAGCTGAGATCACACCACTGCACTCCAGCCTGGGTGACAGAGCGAGACTCGTTCTCCAAAAAAAAAAAAAGAATCACTTAGGGAGCTTTTTTCACCGACACGTGCCCTCATCCTGCTTCTGGACATTCTGATTCGGTAGGTCTGGAGTGGGGCCTGAAAGCATAGAGCAGTGGTTCCCAACTTTGGAAGAGAACCCAGCACAGATGACCAGAGACTCTGGTTCAGTTGGTCTGGAATGCAGCCTGGGCACTGGGGCTTTCTAAATCTGCCCAGTGATGCTAATGTGCTGCCAGGGTTGAGAATCACTACTGTGGAGGAAGGAGGAAGGTTCCAGATTTGAGTGGTTTTGGTACCCACCCCTGGAGCACAACTGGCCGGAAGTCCATCTTCAGAGATGTGAGGCCTTCATGATCTAGTTCTGGATAGCACATGGGTTTCATTCTTCATCCAACTTTGTTTAATTCGTAGTAGCCACCCAGAGACTATGCTGGGTTGGATAGTGTGTGTAGCCTGAGAGGATTAGAACCCATTAGTGTGGGCGCCATAGCAGGAGAGGGGACAAGTGTGGCATGTGTATCTGACCTTGTCTGTACCTCTTGAATTGCATGTTCTGGAAAGGCTATGCTACTGCATCCCTCCTTCCCTTTAAATAATGGGTTCTGCTTTCTGGAGTCCATCTACTTTTGGGGTTTTAAAAAAACCATTAAAATGTGTTTGCGTGTGTGTATATATACAGTTTAGAACCATTGCCCTCTGCCCCGGTAGATTAATAACTCCCTCCTCTGAGCTATTCCTGTATGTTTTAGTTCGTTTCTCATTGTTATTTAATCTGTTTATCTCTCTCTCCCCCTTCCCTCCTACTAAACCGTAAGCTCCAGCAAAGGCAGTGATCATATATTTATGTCTCAGGGCCTCACATGGTATCTGACCCTTAGTTGATACTTAATAAAAATGTGTTGATTTATCACTTCATTCCTAAATTTAGTGATTGTGAAAGATGCTAGAATAAGTCCTCTAGAACTTAATTTTTTGAGTCAAATTTTTACATCTTTAAGTGGAACAATTATATACCTGTACCCCAGGCCCACATGTCCATTACTTGCTGGCTGTTTTTGTCTTGTCACCTCAAATAGGTGTCTAAAACCAGATTTCTATATTCTGCCCCCCAATAAAAACTATCTCCAGTTCATCTTTATTTCCTCCCTATTTCTTACCACTCCCCTTCCCCCCAACATCACACCAGTCTTCAAAACTTACAGCTTCAAAGAATTAATTTTCACTCCATGCTTGAATAATGACAGGATATTCTGGCAGATAAAATAATGTTTTCATCTATTGAAAATGTCTCACTTGAAATAGAATAGTCAGTTTTACTATGTTCCAGGAGGAAATGACGTATTTATGAAATGCACCCTTTGCTTTCTCCTTCACAGATTGATGCTGCCTCATTCACGTTGACATTCTTTGGTCAAGGATACGGTCAAGGCATTGGCACTGATAAGAGCAAACCAAATATCAAAATTTGTACTCAGGTGAAAGGACCAGGTATTTCACATATCACTTAAGAATGCTTGGGAATTTTATACTCTTAAGCTATAAAGTAGAATGCCATTACAATATATTCTTTTTAAAGCTTTATTGTTTTAGAAATACATTTGTACAAATTAAGTAACTTAAAATTATTCTGTCAAAGGAAGATTGAAATTATTGATATAATCCAATTTTATTAGTGCATCCTTCCCTCTGGCTTTTTTTGGAGTATGATTCAGTAATTCAGAATGGCAAATTTTAATTATTATTAATAGGAAAAGGGATTGGTTAATATTTACCTGTTTGAGTCTCATATGCAAGCAGTGTAATTATAACATCAGTCAAATCTGTGATCTAGGACTTCTTTAGAGTCTCTGAACACCCTGACATTGTTTGTAAAATGTGTATGCACACATGCACTCTTCAAGGGAAGGGAATGGCTTCTGATAGGTTGTTAAAAGAATGTTGCCCAAAAACGTTCAAGAACTTTTGCTACACATTTTAGAGAACTATGCAGAGACAGACAGGTCCACTCGTGAACTGTGGTATAATTACTGTCAGAGACAGACAGGTCCACTCGTGAACTGTGGTATAATTACTGTCAGAGACAGACAGGTCCACTCGTGAACTGTGGTATAATTACTGTCAGAGACAGACAGGTCCACTCGTGAACTGTGGTATAATTACTCTTAGAGACAGACAGGTCCACTCGTGAACTATGGTATAATTACTGTTGTGAATGTGGTATATTACTGTCAGAAAGACAGGTCCATGTGAATGTGGTATAATTACTTTTAGAGAACAGGTCCATCTGAATGCCACTCGTGAGCTGTGGTATAATTACTCTTAGAGACAGACAGGTCCACTCGTGAACTGTGGTATAATTACTGTCAGAGACAGACAGGTCCACTCGTGAACTGTGGTATAATTACTGTCAGAGACAGACAGGTCCACTCGTGAGCTGTGGTATAATTACTCTTAGAGACAGACAGGTCCACTCGTGAACTGTGGTATAATTACTGTCAGAGACAGACAGGTCCACTTGTGAACTGTGGTATAATTACTGTCAGAGACAGACAGGTCCACTTGTGAACTGTGGTATGATTACTGTCAGAGACAGACAGGTCCACTCGTGAGCTGTGGTATAATTACTGTCAGAGACAGACAGGTCCACTCGTGAACTGTGGTATAATTACTGTCAGCCCTGATAGGTCACAGACTATTATTTTTTATTGAGACAGGGTCTCACTATGGTGCCTAGGCTGCGCTCAGGCAGTCCTCCTGCCTCAGCCTTCTAAAGGGTTGGGGTTACGGGCATGAACTGCCATGCCTGGCCCACGGGGGATTTTAATCAAGCCAGATGATCGTATGTTTCCATCTTGCCCTTTTCTCAAATTCCCACCTGACTTTTTAAGGTAAGTTGACTGTATTTTCATTATTTGAGAGGATTACAAATGCTAATGTTCCATTTGTTTATGAACATTATTTTAATTTAGTTGACTGTATTTTCATTATTTGACAGGATTACAAATGCTAATGTTCCATTTGTTTATGAACAGTATTTTAACTTACTCATGTTTAGTCGTTTTTCTTTAAGAAAAAATTGAGAGGGTTTTTTTGTTGTTTTTATGTGAAGTGTGTGAATACAGATAGGGATCGGCTCGGTGTACTAACAGAGAAACAACAAACCTAGGATTATTGGCTTCAATGATTGTCAAGAAGCATGCGGGGCAGTGGGTGGGAGTGTGGGCTCTGGAACCAGCTGCCTGGGTGTGATTCTGGCTCAATCGCTACCTGTTAGTTTGGGCAAGTCATTTAACCTCTCTCTCTATGGGATAAAAGTAATATTGATCTTAAATAATTGTTATGAAAATTAAATGAGTTTAATAGATCTAAAGTACTTACTACAGTTCGTAACACTTAATACTTTCGATATGTTATTTTTGTTAAGTGACCAGATATCTATTGAAAAAAAATCTGCACACTTAGAGTTAGATATAAAATCTACCATTGGATTTTTGATGTTGTTGAATGGATACTTCACGAATGCTTTCTTTTTCCTTGATCAACTGTTTTCTGCAGAGGCTGGCTATGTGGCTACCCCCAGAGCTATGGTTCAGGCAGCCGTGACTCTTCTAAACGATGTTTCCGATCTGCCTAAGGCGTGAGTTTGGTTTTCTTACAATTAGAAGATATTTTTTATCTGTGTTATATTTTAGCTTATTTTGATTTGATTTTCAGGCTTTGGGTTTGCATGTAAGCATTTATAGTTCAGTTCCTTTGCTTCAGAAATATAGGTAAATAAAAACCGTGAGAAGGACAGCTTCGTACCTGCCCAGAGCTGGTCTCGGAGGAACACCTGTGGAGGTGAATGAGAGGTGACAGAAAAGCTGGGGAGCCATAAGTTAACTTCAGCTCTTGATAAAGATAGCTCAAGTCCAGAGTCAGCCACTCAAAAACGGTCCCTGTTGTTAAGTAGTATTATTAGGAGCCTCCGTCAGTGCCGAACTCTACCCAGCTGGCAGTGGTAACCCTGACTGACACCAGCATAAATGGAACCATGGGATCCTGGCTGGATGATTATCAGACGTACTGTCTTACTGGAGCATTTAGCTGTCACCCGAAAACTAGGCCAGCTTTTCAAATGAGCATAGGCCTGCTCCTGAGAAGTAAACCAGGCATGACCTAAAACAAGATTAATAAAATTTGTATGTAGTAAAACCTAATTAAATTTTTTCAAATACTTAGGTCCCCCTTGAAAATATTTAGCATTTATGAATGTCAGCTATTATATTTTTAAACACTTCTTTTTCATCCAATTTAAGTTCTGTTTACACTTTAATAATAATTGACTACCTAAATTTATTCCATTCGGGTCTTTCTTTAATCCCCCTGAGTCTGAGGACCGTCCTTGTAAACAGCAGCGGTTCTTCTGGGTGATGGCGCACAGTGCACCCACTGAACACATGCACAGAATGGAGGCAGCGTCACCAGGAACGAAGCCAGTCTAGATAGGGTTGGCTGTGGGGCAAGTTTCTCCTGACTAATAGCTACTCGCTCATTTGGCTGATTTTAGGAAGGAATCAAAGGTAGCCGTGATTACCATGAAGACTTGGGTTTTCAGGGGTTCTGTAGCAATTTGATAATGAGGCCTGTGAAATAGGAGACTGGAGAGGAGCTGAGTGCACTGTTTTCTCTTGTTGTTGTTTTATAGGGGCGGGGTCTTCACACCTGGAGCAGCTTTTTCCAAAACAAAGTTGATTGACAGACTCAACAAACACGGTATTGAGTTTAGTGTTATTAGCAGCTCTGAAGTCTAAACACTGGAAGAATTAACTGAAGTCATAACGTGCGCGAATTAACAGCTTCTCTATTTGAAATTCTTCTGTAAGCCTGTCTGAATGTATGTGGAAATGATTGTCAAATCTAAAATATCTATATATTAAAAAGCAGGAAATTGTCCTAGCTTACCCTAAATTTCAAATCTCAGTTGATTTTGTGATTTTATTGCTTATAAGAGAGAACTCATATTTGACATATTTTTTTCATTGATGTGTTCCTGGTAGATTTTCACGAATGAGCTGGCAGGTCTAATGGGGGAGGCAGTGTCCCAGTCTGCGTTGCAGCAGCATTGCTCATCGAGGGTGTGCACACCAGCGTTAGCGTCGGGCAGTAACTGCAGCTTGCCTCGCCGCAGTAGGAAGGAAATCTCACCTTCCAGTGAGCTTCTCCACATACTGTCTTGAGCCTTTGCTAAATTAAACTGCACTTTTTGCTATTTTTGCCTAGTTTTTCACCAGTCTACACTGATTTTGGACTGTTACTTAAGTTGAAAAATAAAAGGTTGTCAGTCGAATGGTGGTTTAGTGTTTGGACCTGCCTGTGTATTTGTATAGTGGTAGAAACATGCGCTGAAGTGGCCTAACCTGTTTCTTGCCAATAAGTGGGCTTATCATTTTATCTTTACCTAATTCTATATCTGTGACTAGGTTTAAGGATACAGCTTATAAGTTGCTATCAATTTTCACTATCTAAGCAGAATTTTTCTCTAATTTACTTTTTGTATTTTAACTAGGTTTTACATGGAAGCTCTAAAATAAGGCAAAAGACTTTTTCTTTTGTAGTAAGCATATAATAAACACATATATACATAGCAATCATGTTGTTCGTTACCTAAACAAGACAGCCACTCCTCTATGGAATTTCTGCTAAAAAGTGAGGAACACAAAATATTTAGGAATATTATTCGTGTTGGGAGACCCTTCTGTCTGCCTGTAAGAAGAAGGCGGGGGGGTATCTAACTCGAAGAGGCCTGTAAGAAGAAGGGGGGTTATCTAACTCGAAGAGGGGGTTCTTGGTGGTAGTATTGCCCCCCCCCCCCCAACTCTCCTTTCTCTGTCCTGGCCTGGTCATCACAAGATACAGATCCTCAGCTGTGCCCTAACTTGTGGGACCTTAGGAAAGGTTTTATCAGCTCTGAAATTAGAAAGCAGTACAGGAGCAATAGAGCCCACGACTAGCTGCACATCTGAATCACAAAACAGTAACAGGTTCCTCAGTGCCTCCAGCAACTTGCGTTCAGGAGGTCGGAGCCTCTGTGTTTTTGATATGCATTTGGGAACCGCTGGGTGAAGCTACATATCCTGTCCCTGTTTCTAGCTTTGCAATGTATGCTCGAGCTTTGACTCTGATTCTGAAGGTAGCAGTGTGACCCCGTTCTCTGGCTTGAGGTACATGTGTGTCTCATCCTGATTTTCCTTTTAATCCCCCAAGGTTCTGCCTGCTCCCATATATGACTCACCTCAGGCGAGTAGACTGCTAATTGTCCAAAACGTTGAGGCTCAGTTCAAGAGACAGAAGCCATTCCTGCTCCCAGTGGCCAGGCCGAGAGGACTGGAGTCTGCCTAGCCTCTGCTGTTACTGGGTCTCACTGACCCAGTGAGTCTTCCCAGGATTCTGTGATGCCTTTGCTGGCCCTGTCCTGGCTGTCACCACGAGGTGCTCCACACTTGGGCTCCAGGGTTACAGCAGTGTTTTTAGTTCACTTGTGTATGTGGTCAGGACCTGAGCTGCAAGCAATACCCATGCCTCCCTTACGAATCCCCGGACCCTGCTCTTCAGCTGAAATCACTAGCCCAGATTCCCTTGTCTTTCTAGAGCTTCCCTTTTGGAGCCATTGACGGCCCCTCCTGCCAGTGCAGCTTCGGCGTCATCCTATTTGACCTTCCTTAACTTCATATTTTAGGGAGCAAGGATTGAGGTTGTCACCGCTTATTTTCTCCTTCCTGATTTTTTCTGCATATCAGCCAGGACTCCCAGGGACAGTCCTGCACCGTCAGGTAGCAGGCCATCACGGTTAGGAATGCAGGCTCTGGCATCAGCCTCCGTGCTTACAGTGGGCTGGGCACGTTACTCAACCTCATCGAATTATTGTGAGAATTAAATGAGCTAACATGTTTAGCACTTGGATTAGTGCCTGGCACATGGTGTAAGCACTTACTAAGTTTCAGCATTATCACTACTGTTGTTATTAGAAGTCTGTCTTTGGGCTGGGCACGGTGGCTCATACCTGTAATCCTAGGACTTTGGGAGGCCGAGGCGGGTGGATCACTTGAAGTCAGGAGTTTGAGACCAGCCTGGCCAACATGGTGAAACCTCGTCTCTACTAAAAATACAAAAATTAGCTGGGCCTGGTGGCAGGTGCCTTGTAATCCCAGCTACTCAAGGAGGCTGAGGCAGGATAATTGCTTGAACCCAGAAGGTAGAGGTTGCAGTGTGCTGAGATCACGCCACTGCACTCCAGCCTGGGTGACAGAACAAGACTCCGTCTCAAAAAAAAAAAAAAAGAAGAAGAAGAAGAAGAAGAAGAAGTAATAGTCTGTCTTTGGCCACAAAGGTTTCTTTTTTTTTTTTTTTTAACTTTTTAAGTTCCAGGGTGTATGTGCAGGTTTGTTATATAGGTAAAGTGACATGGGGGTTTGTCGTACAGATTATTTTGTCACCCAGGTATTAAGCCTAGTACCCATTGGTTAGTTTTCCTGACCCTCTCCTTCCACCCACTCTCCACCCTCTGAGAGGCCCCGGTGTGTGGGGTTCTCCTGTGTGTGTCCATGTGTTCGCATCACTCAGCTCCCACTTACAGGTGAGAACATGTGGTATTTGGTTTTCTGTTCTTGCATTAGTTTGCTGACGATAATGACCTCCGGCACCATCCATGTTCCTGCGAAGGACATGATCTCATTCTTTTTATGGCTACGTGGCATTCCATGGTGTATATCTACCACATCTTCTTTATCCAGTCTACTATTGATGGACTTTTAGGTTGATTCCATGTCTTTGCCATTGTGAATAGTGCTGCAATGAACATACACGTGTGTCTTTATAACAGAACAAGTTATATTCCTTTGGGTATCTACCCAGTAATGGGGCTGCTGGGTCAGAAGGTATTTGTTTTTCAGTCTTTGAGGAAGAACCACACTGTTTTCCACAACGGTTGAACTAATTTCCACTTTCACCAACAGTGTGTAAGCATTCCTTTTTCTCTGCAACCTCGCCAGCATCTGTTTTTTGTTTGTTTTTTGAGATGGAGTTTTGCTTTTGTTGCCTGGGCTGGAGTGCAATGGCGTGATCTTGGCTCACCACAACCTCTGCCTCCAGGGTTCAAGCGATTCTCCTGCCTCAGCCTCCCGAATAGCTGGGATTACAGGCATGCACCACCACGCCTGGCTAATTTTATATTTTTAGTAGAGTTGGAGTTTCTCCATATTGGTCAGGCTGGTCTCAAACTCCTGACCTCAGGTGATCCACCTGCCTCAGCCTCCCAAAGTGCTGGGATTACAGGCGTGAGCCACCATGTCCAGCCTAGCATCTTTTACTTTTTGACTTTTTAATAATAGCCATTCTGACTGGTGTGAGATGGTGGCTCATTGTGGTTTGGGTTTGCATTTCTCTAATGATCCGTGGTGTTGAGCTTTTTATCATATCCTTGACTACGACCCATCAGTCAATTTGTGGAATCAAGGTTGGCTTCAAGATAGACTAACTCCTGGTAGATTTTTTCACTAACAGTTATAATCCCTGAACCGCAGACCCTACACTGAAAAGGTCCCATCATATGGGCACTCCTGCTGCTGAAAAAATTGAACATAACAGTATTTCAGATAAACCTATGAGAAGAGGAAACTAAGTGGAGGTAGAATTCAGACTTGTTCAGAGAAAGATACAAAACGAGAGACGTGAAATAACCATTGTCTGTAGGTCTGACAGCAAGAAATAGAGATAGAAGAGCTTCATTTGAAGTTTTGAACGGTTTACGGTAAAAATATTAATGGTGAATGCTTATCAATCACGTCTATGTGTCAGGCACTGTTCTAAGTGCTTTATGTTCATTAACCATTTGCAGTAAATACTGTTATCCTTCCCATAAAACAAGTGAGGAAAGAGAGGCTTAGGGAGGGGAAGTCAGTGGCCCCAAATCCTGCAGTTGACAAGTGATGGACTTAACCAGGATTCAACCCTAGGCAGTCTGATCCCAGAACTCCAAGTGCTAATCGTTCACCCTCTCCCTCCTCCCACCCTCCAACCTCAAATAGACCCCAGTGTGTGTGGTTCCCCGCATGCGTCAGGAACGTAGGGTCATTCAAGCAGCCTTTAGCTTATAGAGATGATTTACAATCACACGGAAGGAGAGTTTTGCTTAAAACTGGTAGAAGAAATAGGTAAAGTAAGTGGGAAATGAGGTAAGCTTGTTAGCTACACAAATCATCTCCACATCTTGAGGCTTGAATATCTTCAGTGTTCAGTTGATGTGTCTTCACTATTTGATATGCAATAAATATTCTCTCTTCTTTTTCACTATAAGAGCAACGTCATTTTTCAGTTTCCACAAGCTGGACTCAGGTAGATCCCCCAAATCCTTAAACATCTGTGACCGTTGGTATACGAACGGTCGAAGCATTTGATCATCTTCCTAAAAAAAAAAGTGAAAAAAATTATAGTGATAGACTTCATGTCATCAGAGTAAAAAATATTGTGTATATATGAGTGGGGTGCCCATTAAGTTCCCCTTTGGGATAGAAAACTGCTTTTGAAAGCTGCTAGCAGAGGCAGTAAGTCACCTAGGAGCAGCTTTGTTTCGGATGACCCTAAGTTACTGCCAGTAGGGAAAACTGGCAAGATAATTCAAATATTTTCAATTGGAATGTTACTTACATAGTGTTTTAATACTGTCAAAGGAGTATTAAAGGAGTTTTGAGGAGCCAGTGGGTGTAGGAGCTCTCCCAATGGTAGGGTTTTGCTGATGCTTCCCCTAACTGTGGAGGCAAGTACCCCTGAGAACTAGGAATGCCCTGGGGCAGAGTCCTGGAGACAAGTGGTGGAGGAGATGGTACTGCACTGGCTGAAAATGAGAACGGCAGAGAGCAGGTAGTGTGATATGGTGGAGGAGATGGTACCACACTGGCTGAAACTGAGAACGGCAGAGAGTGGCACTGGGATTCAGTTTCTGTTTCCCTGAGTATTAGTGAAATGCCTGTTCAAATCCTTTGCCGATTTTTTTCTAATGTGCTTTCCAACATACTATCTTTTTTTAATCTTAAAAGTAATTGTATTCTGAATACTAATGCTTGCTAAATAATACTAATATATTTTCCAGGCTGTGGTTTATTTGAACCTTTGTTTATGGTGTCTTTCATTTAAGCAGTTATTCTTTTTTATTGTGAGATACGTAGAACGGAAAAGTACCCTAAATGTATTGACAAGCCTAAAGTGAACACACCTGCTCTAGAGAGCCCACTGCCTGGAACTCCTCCTGTCACCTTCTTCCTGTCCCAGAAGCAACTGCCAGCCTGACTTGTGTGGTCACCGTTTTCTTGCCTTTCTCAGTAGTTTTGCCACCTAGAGTATATCCCTAAACAGTAAATTTTGCCCTCTTTGAATGTTTATAGAATCATACTGGATGTCATCTTTCCTAACTTGGTTTCCATCACTATTGGAAGACTGTTCTTGTTGCCTGTGGCTGTTGTTCACTTTCATGGCAATGTAGTGTTAACACAGCACAGAGGGGGCCAAAATTTACCCGTCTTCGGTGAACGTATATTAGGGATGCTTCCAGTTTGGGGCTACTATGGAAGAGGGTTTTATGAACAGCAGTGCACATCAACTAAGATTTCTGTAGTGTTTTTCAGCTGGCCCCTCATCTGAACCACAGAACGGAAGTGATTTGAATAACTGTTTTCTCAGTTCTTTCAAGAATGGTGTGTAGCTAGTGCCATCCTAGACATGTATGACAGAGTTAGCTTATTTCATAGGTCAGATGCCTCAGTGCAGTAGGTTCTCAAACTTGAAGGCAGAATCACGGAGAGGGTTTGTTGAAACACATGTTACTAGGCCTCACACCCAGAGATTCTGATTCAGTAGGTCTGGGGTGGGGCCCTGGAATTTGCATTTCTGACAAGCTCCTAGATGCTGCTGAAGCTGCTAGGCCATAGGGCACACTTTGAGAACCTCTACCTAAGGCATTAGGGCTTAATTCTCTGCAGAACCAGTTCACCTGTGAAGGAAGGAAAGTTGAATTGCAGGCTTCTAGGTTCCAGTATTTTCAACTTTTAAGTAAATGCCAAATAATTTTTAAATGGTTGTACCAATTTATACTCCTCTCAGCCACACAACAGTTTCTGTTACTTCATATCTTCACCAAAACTTGATATTGTCAGTCTTTTTAATTTTTGCCAGTATGGAAGGTTAATAATGGTATCTCATTGTGGTATCAATTAGTATTTCCCAAACTATTAATGCAATTAAGCACTTTACCATGTATTTATTGGCATTTTTAATTTCCTCTTTTGTGAAGTTCCTGTTCAAATCTTTTGACCATTTTTTTTTCCTATCGGGTTGTCTATTTTTCTTTTTGGTTAGTAGTAGTTATTTATTTTGGATATTAGTCCATTATATATTAAATGTGTTGCAAAGAACTTTTCCCATTCCTTCTGGCTTTTTCATTTTGGTGTCTTTTGATGGACCAAAGTTCACTATTTTAATTTAGCTGAATTTATCAGTCTCCCTCTTTAAAGCTAGGGATGTGCGTGTGTGTGTGTGTGTGTGTGTGTGTGTGTGTGTGTGTGTGTAATGCATAAGAAATCCTTTTCCACCATGAGGTCATAAAGACAGTCCCCTGAAGTATCTTCTGAAAGCATTAGAGGCAGGGCATGGTGGCTTATGCCTGTAATTCCAGCACTTTGGGAGGCTGAGGCTGGAGGATTGCTTGAAGCTAGGAGTTCGAGACCAGCCTGGGCAACATAACAAGACCCCATCTCTATTTTTAAAATATTTAAATAAATAAATAAAAGCATTAGGATTGTGCCTTCCACACTAAGCTCTTTAATTCTCACCTGAAATTGATTTCTGGGGTAGTTTTAGATAGGGATCCAGTTTCATTTTTCCCCATACATATTCCTAATTCCCCAGCGCTGTTTATTGAAAAGTCAATCCTTGCCACATTTATTTGCAGTTCCACTTGGTTGTATATCAAGTCTGTAGTCCTGAATAAATCTGTTTCTGAGCCTTCTATTCTTTTTCTTTGGTTATTTATCTATCTTTGGGCCAACACCTCACCTTACTGCCTCTGTTACAGAGGCATTAAAATGAAGTGTTGATATCAGGTAGGGCAAGTCTTTCTGTCTTGTGCTTGGGTCTGGTCTCATCTTGGCTAGTTTTTGCTTTTGCAATTCCATGCAAATTTTAGAATTATCTTGTTAAGTTCTATTACATTTGATTGGAATTACAATTACACTAATTCTTGGGGGAGAGTTGACAGATGTATAATAACAAATCTTCCAAACCATGGAGTGGTGGCAATTTCTCTATCTATATCCTTTTAAACATCTCTCAAATAAGTTTTAAAATTTTCTCCATAGAACTCTTACATATTTTATGTCAGCTATAGGCCTAAGTATTCCATATATTTGATGCAATTATCAATGGTGTCTTTTATTTTAAAAATAATTTTCTGCTTACTGCTGTTATATTCAAATACAGTTAATTTTTAAATCTTGATTTTTGTATCCAGCAACTTTGTAATTCATTTATAAATTCTTGGGGATTTTCTGTCTATACAAGCAGGTCATCTGGGATAATACTAGAGGCAGCGCAGTGTGGTGGGAGAGTGTAGACTGGGGAACAGCACCGGCAGGGTCTGGACCTCAGCCCTGCCACACATGAGTGATGTGTCTTTAGACACGTTCCATGAACTGTAAAATAAGGTCAGTAATAGTACCTGCCTCATAGGGCTGCTGTGAGAATTGAGTCAGTAAATGTAAAGCACTTAGTGTTACATAAGTGTGTGCTATTATTGTAATTACTTTTCTTTCCTTCCCAATCATACTTTGTATTTCTTGCCTTACTGCGTTGGCTAGAGCCTAAAGGACAGAGGTCAAGAAAGCTGGCGTCCCCGACCTCCCGACCTGAAAGGAAAAGCTTTCAGTCATTCATCACTAAGCGTTGTGTCCACTGTGTGTTAAGATTGCCTTTATCAGATTAAGGAATGTCCATTTTATTCCTAGTTTGCCAAGAATTTTTATTGTCGGCCGGGCGCGGTGGCTCACGCTTGTAATCCCAGCACTTTGGGAGGCCGAGGCGGGTGGATCACGAGGTCAGGAGATCGAGACCACGGTGAAACACTGTCTCTACTAAAAATACAAAAAATTAGCTGGGCGTGGTGGCGGGCGCCTGTAGTCCCAGCTACTCGGAGAGGCTGACGCAGGAGAATGGTGTGAACCCGGGAGGCGGAGCTTGCAGTGAGCCGAGGTTGCGCCACTGCACTCCAGCCTGGGTGACAGAGCAAGACTCTGTCTCAAAAAAAAAAAAAAAAAAAAAAAAGAATTTTTATTGTCATAGGATGTTTAATTTGGTCACATCTTTTTCTGCATCTGTTGAAGTAATCAAATTATTTTATCTTATAATCTCTTAATATGATGAATTACATTTGGTTTTATAATGATAAACCAAACAGGGTAGTCTGTATATTGTATTGTAAAGTGAATGGACATCAATCGTGCAGTGACCATGGTTGCGTGGAGCCAGCCGGATGTGCACTAAAATAAAAAGGTCAGAGCAGAGACGGATGGCGGCCTGAGAGGGCAGTAGATTCGCGCTCACAGAGCAGGTCAAGCAAGGCCTCCTCACCTTGCTCTTCTGCTTCTGCATACACGTCTTCAAGCTCAGGAAATACAGTTACATCAAATGTCTAAATTGGATGGAAAGAAATTCTGTGTGCTCCCAGGATTCCGGTTACGTACAAGAGGTTGATACCGTCTGAGTCTGCAAAGCTGCCCTCTGGCTGTGTTCATGCGTTGGTAGAACCTTCAGAGCCTTGGCAATCTCTTGGTCAGAGCCAGCTTGCTGTGTGCACATTTGGCTCATCTCCCTGGCGGATGGCAGTTGCGCAGTCATCCCGCTGATCTTCAGAGTGTTGGAAGGCTTCTGGGCTGAGGTGGAAAGAAAAAGGTAATATGGACTTATGTATCTCTTTCTTTGGGCATCTCTATATTTATTTATTTTGGTGGCATTCTACTACATGAGCATTTATCAGGCACCAGTTTGGATCCATCCAAGGGAAAGGGGAAATCTCACAGGGCAGAAGAAATGTCCAGCATTTTTTGTTTATGAAACAAGATACCAATTAACTCATTTAAAAGTTTGTTTCTTAAAAGACAAATACACATCCCAAATGTAGGAGTCTAGGGATAAGCTACACAGCCAAGACTGGAGCAGTCTCTCACCTTGACCAGAAGCAGTTTCCGCAAGTGATGCTTTGAGAAGCACGTTCTCCTCTCTCAGGCTCTGTTAATGGTGCTGCTCTAGCTTGAGCAGCTTCAGATAAAGTTCTGGTATCTGGTTTGATGCTGCCTACGAGAAAACCTGCCAGTTTCGTCTTCTGTGGTATCATCTGCATATTCTTCGATACTGGCAATGTTTGTACCGTGGGAAAATCAAATGGGATGGGAGTGTGTGTTTGGTGGCAGAGTTTAAGCCCCTCAGGGTACACAGGAGTAAATAAAGAAAACGTTTGTTAAGGGGGAAGGAACGTCAAGCAGCTGTCATCAGAGATTTTCTAGTCACCTGGGATGCCCATTTTAATGTCCTATGTACACACCTGGCTTGTATCCTTCACAGTGGAAATTTTCTTGGTGTCTATCAGGATGTGGCCTTCACCTGTGACCATGAGGCCCAGCTGGGAGCAGCTCAGCTCAGCGCAGCCTTCTGTAGTGGGGAGAGACACAGTCAAAGAAAGAAACATCCCAGTCGCCCAGCTCCAGTGTCATGTGAGGAGTTGTTAAAGCATATAACCACCCTGCTGGATGAGAACCCAGAGGCCCAGAGGAAGAGATGGCTCTGGCCCACCGCTGTTAGGACCCGGACTGCCTCGCTCCTCTACCCCTTCTACAGCCCTGAATGTATGGCATGTCTGATGAAAGCATAAGTAAGCAAGGTACCTTGCAGGCTCCATAGGTCAACAATAAGGGCATTTGTCTGCAAATAATTCAGAAACTCCTGAGATGCAGTTAAGGCTGCAGATTGGACAGTCTCTTCAATTTGTGGATTCACACTTTTCCATGCAGGTTTGGTATAGATAGTGTTTGGAAGGTCATAAATTCTGTACCTGAGAAAAACATAAAACATAAATTTAAAACCAGAAGGGACACATTTGTAAAGAAAAGGGACAGATAAGCCAAAGATTTACAGCCCATGTGTCAGATAAAAGATGACCTATGATTGATTCTCATGTTTATCAGCTCCAACATCTTATTCAACGTGGATATCATCACTAGATAATGATTTTTTTAAAAGCCTAGGCTGGGCACAATGGCTTACGCCTGTAATGTCAGCATTTTGGGAGGCTGAGGCAGGCAGATTGCTTGAGCCCAGGAATTGGACACCAGCCTGGGCAACATGGCAAAACACCATCTCTGTAAAAAATACAAAAATTAGGTGGGTGTGGTGGTGCATGGCTGTAGTTCCAGCTACGCAGGAGGCTGAGGTTGTAGTAAGCTGAGATCGCCCCACTCCACTGCACTCCAGCCTGGGCAACAGAGCAAGACTCTGTCTCAAAAACAAAAACAAACAAAACGGATTTCAGTAAATCCCTTCTACTTAGATAATCAAAAATGGTTAATTTTCCATGTGAGGCGGTGATTTGGTTTTTGTTCTTCAAAGTCTCCCTTTATTGCCTTATCTTTATTTATTTACTTATTTTGAGACGGAGTCTCGCTCTGTCGCCCAGGCTAGAGTGATCTCGGCTCACTGCAACCTCTCCCTTTGGGGTTCAAGCGATTCTCCTGCCTTAGCCTCCCAACTAGCTGGGATTACAGGCGTATGCCACTGCACCTGGCTAATTTTTCTACTTTTAGTAGAGCCGGGGTTTTACCATGTTGGCAGGCTGGTCTTGAACTCCTGACCTCAAGTGATCTGCCAGCCTCAGCCTCCCAAAGTGCTGGGATTACAGGCGTGAACCACCGCACCTGGCCTGCCTTATCTTTCAATATCCTTTTAGCCTAATTTGTTTAAGCATATCTGGTGCTTCTGCCATGTCATAATACAGTCCTTTTGTTTGCAACTAAAACCCAAAAACTGTTTTGCTTAGATAACATGGTTTTACTGGATATTCTTTCTGATAATTAGAATTTCTGCTTCAGTTCCGTAAAAAGTTCAGTACACACTGACCACAGGCCAGAGACCTGGAGGGACATGTGGCCCCTCTATAAATAGATGGGAAATAGTCATCTCAAAGTTAGACAGAGAAACTATGAGGGAAAATAGTCATCTTAAAGTTAAACAGAGAAACTTCCTCTATTAAATAGGTGAGGAAATAGTCACCTTAAAGTCAAACAGAGAAACTTAAGAAAACTTTGTGATAAGCTCATTTTTAAAACTTGAAGAAAGACTGGACTGCCCCCCTCAGGGTCCACACGGCAGGTGGCGTGTGTGGCTCTGTTCCGCGGTGCAGGCTGGTACCCTATCTGAATGCCCCGCTTTGCATCTTCCTTCATCCAGTTGACGCCAAGGCACCAGACAATGTGAATCTGAAAGTCCATCCTCTTGCTCAGTAGCTCCAAAGGGTCGGTAACTACATCCTCCTCGCCATGCGTTCTACAAACGGAAGAGGTGAACGCTGACCTCGGGTTAGGCTGGGTCCAAGCAAGTTAAGATTGTGATGTTAAGGGGGTTAAATAGAATCCTTAAGAGAGAGCTAATTTCACTGAAGACAGGATCAGTAGAGTTCATTCATGCATTCAAGAGACACTAAACAAGAGCCCGTTACCCTGGCACGTCAAAGTAAGATCAGGCCTTCTCAAGGATCTCCCTGCCTGGAGGAAAAAGGAAGATAAACAGCCTCATGCGATAGATGCACACGGATGTGGATGCTAAACTTGCATTGAAGATTCCGGTAGGTTCCCAGTGGGACAGAGTGGGAAAGCCAGTGGCTGCCCAGATGCAGCCTCTCAGGTTGTCATCTTCCTTTTCCTTTGTTTCTTTATAGTCTAGAGAGAACCCCAGGCCTACAAGCTCAAAACTGACTCGGACAGCTTTCCAACAAGGGACTGCTGTCCTATCAACCAGGCTCACAAAGTCTGAAACCTTTCAAATTAAATTCATTAATTTGCAACAGGAAATACAACTTGCTGGGCAGCCCGGAAGCTCGAGGTAGCCAAGTGATCAGAGAGCTGCTTGGAGTAAAGGCAGTGAGTTGGTGGGCAGCTTGGTTTCTTGGTCATGGAACCTTGAGGTTCTCTTCTTGAGCTGATTTCTTCTTCAGAAAGATGGAAAGGTTGCACTGAGTGCCTGTAAGGGCCTGGCACCCAGACCAGGCCCCTGCCAGCCTCTCGGCTTAGGATTGCTAAAAGACTTTTGCTTTTGTAAAAACTGCCTGTGACAGATGAGTATCCAGAGAGGACAGTTGAGGGTAATGAGGCAATGTTTAGGACAGCGCTGATAGCTCAAAACGAAGCCTGTGCCCACAGAAGGGTCAGGTGACAGCACAGAGTGAGGTTGGCTTCACAGTCCCTACCTCGAGAAAAGGGCTGAGCTGGAAAATCAGCTTCTACTTCCGGCTCTTGAAGCAGGTTGGGCCTTCAGCATGGGAAAGCATCCCACGCGGCAGATGCCAGGCCCACAAGGCCAGGAGGGGAGTGTGGCTGGGGAGGCCCCGCAACCCACTTGGCTTCTCTCCTGAGAATCCATTGTTTGGAACCCACCCAGCTCTTTCGGTTTTGTCCAAGGCTCCTTCCACTATACCTGTCTCTGCTAGATGTCCTCCTCATTCCTCAGGTCCCCCAGGGGATAGCAAAAATCAAATTTGTTGAGGCCAAATGGTGACTGAATGAGCTCTTTCATTTGTCTTATGAATGACCTGTTCAGGGTACCAAGTTGACCACTCCGCCAGGAGAACTCAGGCCTGCTCTGGATTTTCTGTGTAGGCAGGGGGGAGAGGGAGACACTCACTGTCCTGTGAGGCAGCAGGGTGCTATGCAGACACGCAGCACCGCCTCCTCCAGCCCGTCACAGTTCAGAAACTCCACTTGCTCCTCCAGCTTCATGCAGTAGGCCAGCGACTGGAGCCGGATGTGAGCTGAGCCCAGGTGGACGACCTCGCCAGGATCCCAGAAAGGGTGGTCTTCTTGAGCCACAGGGCCGTTCATCTAGAAAGTGCTGGTAAAGTTCCTCCATTAGGAATTTCCTATTGATGAACTTGGCTTTTGACCATATCCACACCTGGAAACACAGAGGTAGGTCACCAGTATTTGATTTCATCTGCTGCTCTAACAATTCATCACTCTGATTTTTCCCAGCACGCTCCCTCCATTGACTGGGTTTGGGGTACTCATGACCACATCCCACTCTCTCCAAACCTAGCTTTGCTGACATCAGGAATACCGTATTCATTCCTGGACCTGTTACTTCACCATTGCTTGAGCCTAGGAAATGACTTAGAGGAGATGATGAAGGGGGTAGAAAACAGACCCTCTTAGGAGAAATGAAGGTTTGGGGCTTATGGTGTGCAGAATGGTCCTCAAAGATGCCCACGTCCTAATCCCCAGAACCTGTGAATATATTACTTTTATGGCAAACGGAAATTAAGGTTTGTCATCAGCTGACCTTAAAATACGGAGATTAGCCTGGAGTATCGAGGTGGCCCCGATGAAATCACAAGGGTCTTCAGTGTGGCCGAGAGAGGCAGAAGAGAGATTCAGAAAGAGATATGACAATGCCTGCGGGGTCAGAGAGAGGCTATGTGGTGGCTTTGAAGATGGAGGGAGGTGGCCTCTAAAAGCTGGAAAGGTGCAGGAAACAGATTCTCTTCCTCAGGCCCAGAAAGCAGTACAGCCCTGTCGACACCTTGCTTTTAGCCCAGTGAGACCCAATTTCGACTTCTCATGTGTAGAACGATGATAAGGTAGTAAGTTTGTGTCATTTAATGAGCCTGGTCATTCATTAACAGCAGCCATGGAAGATGATGCAGGGGTAGTTAGTCTGGAGAAGAGCTGAGAAGTGGCTCTCCCACCACGATTGGAGTGCACACGGGCAGACATCCACACACACAGGAGACACTCCCCACAGCCTTCCCAGCCCAGCATGGCAGGCATTCTAAGCTCCATTCTGCAGAGACCCAAGTAGGCGTCCTTCCTTGTTCAGGGGTTCACACCCAGTGCGCAGCAGATCCAGGACAACAGCCTGCCGCTGTCTTCCTCCTCACTGGGTGAGGACAGGGTCTCTGTCAACACTGGCTCTGGAAAGGGGACAAACCTGAAGCCACAGGATGAGGGATTCCAGAGGGATTCCAGGTAGGTCATTTTTAGACCATAAATATCAGGTTAAAGTAGCAACTCCTGTTCTGGGCAACTTGAAAAGCAAAAGCAAAAATCAACAGATAAGTCATTCTATGTATGATGTCTCTTCATAAAAAGGACATTCCCAGGACTCGGAAAACAGATTGCATCTTTTTCTGTTGGCCTCACAGTGAAGAACCATAGTGCTCTCCTAGAGGTGGCACCACCATTAAATAAGAATGTGGGGGGCCGGGCGCGGTGGCTCACGCCTGTAGTCCCAGCACTTTGGGAGGCCGAGGCAGGCGGATCACGAGGTCAGGAGATCGAGACCAGCCTGGCCAACACAGTGAAACCCCATCTGTACCAAAAATACAAAAGATTAGCCGGGCGTGGTGGCGGGCACCTGTAGTCCCAGCTACTTGGGAGGTTGAGGCAGGAGAACGCTTTAACCCAGGAGATGGAGCTTGCAGGGAGCCGAGATCGCGCCACTGCACTCCAGCCTGGACGACAGAGCGAGACTGTCTCAAAAAAAAAAAAAAAAACTGGGGCAGCAGGGAACAACAGGAGTTCTAGTCATTGTGATTTTTCTGTTTGTGTTTTTCTTTTCTTTTTAAGACGTGATCTTGCTCTGTCACCCAGGCTGGAGTGCAGTGGCCCAGTCTCAGCTCACTGCAGCCTTGAACTCCTGGGCTCAGGTGGGCCTCCTGCTTCAGCCTCTGAGTGGCTGGACTGCAGGCGTGTGCCACTGCACTGGCTTATTCTGGTTTTTCTTAAAGACGTTAGGGAACTAAGATCATGGGAATCTAAATAATAAATGAATTCGCTGCCTCATTACCTCTGGATATCGGACCACAGGCCTGGTGTCAGTTAAGATTGCATGTCATCCTTGGCCTGAGGAGGAAACAGGTTGGCGAGGTTCCGGGATAGGCTGCAAGCCCATGTGACTCCCGCCCGCTCCCAGGTGTGCTCTGCAGGCCTGGCTCAGAGTTCCCTGGCGGGATGTGCTGCTCACCAGAGCCAGCAGCTGTTGGGCGAATACTGCTGAAAAGTAACCACAAGCTGGCAGCATTTCCGGGTCAAAAAACCCCCCCAACCCTCACACAGCCGTGGTCTGCTCGTGAGCTTGTCTATGATGTGTGACTCCCAACAGCTGCACAACACTGCGTCGTCCCTGAGAGCCGCAGCAGCAGTCACCGTCCACACGGTCAGCAGGGGGACAGGTAAACACCTACAAGATCAGCCGCAAAGTACCATTTGTGTTTCTAGCTGGGACCCACAGCTG